>NC_034192.2:37856709-38084209 GCF_002021735.2 Oncorhynchus kisutch
AAGCATTGAAAATGTAACTAGTACGTTTGGGTGTCAAGGAAAATGTATGGAGTAAAAAGGACAATATTTTCTTAAGGAATGTTGTGAAGTAAAAGTAAAAGTAGTCAAACATATAAATAGTAAAGTAAAGATCAGATACCCACAAAAACTATTACTACTACTACTACTACTACTACCTTCCTAGCTACTACCACTACTACCACCATGGAAATTGTACTTCTGTAATAGTGTTTCTCTACTATAACTGATTAAAATAATATTAACAGGAAGTGACTATCATCATTCATGGATGGCAGTGTAGTGTACAACCCGCGCATGCGCTGTGTCGGGTCCATTTCATGGAGTGATGCATGGTTTGAGTCAGTGTTTTGACTACTATTTCACTAGCCTAGGGGCCGCAGCCTCTGGGACTTGTTGAGGCAAGCCTTAGCTTGTCCAAATCCCTCAAACAACAAAACACATCCGTCTAGAGGGAGAGGAGGTGTGACCCTATTGTGTGGTGATGAAAGTCGTTCAGAGAGAGTGGGAGAGAAAGAGGGAAATAGAGAGAGAGGGAGACAGTGAGAGATAATGATAGAGAGAGAGAGAGAGAGAGAGAGCGAGAGAGAGAGCGAGAGAGAGAGAGAGAGAGAGAGAGAGAGAGAGAGAGAGAGAGAGAGAAAGCGAGAGAGTGAGAGGGCGATCATATGGTTCATGTTCATATGGTTCACACTTAGCAGAATAAAAGAAGAATAACACAAAGGAATGGGGAGTTTAAAAATGAGAGCAAAAACATTATAAACTCAAAAAGCTCTAACTGTCAACTGCGTTTATTTTCAGCAACTTAACATTTGTAAATATTTGTATGAACATAACAAGATTCAACAACTGAGACATAAACTGAACAAGTTCCACAGACATGTGACTAACAGAAATGGAATAATGTGTCCTTGAACAAAGGGGGGGTCAAAATCAAAAGTAACAGTCAGTATCTGGTGTGGCCACCAGCTGCATTAAGTCTCCTCCTCATGGACTGCACCAGATTTGCCAGTTCTTGTGAGATGTTACCCCACTCTTCCACCAAGGCACCTGCAAGTTCCCAGATATTTCTGGGGGGAATGGTCATAGCCCTCACCCTCCAATCCAACATCTCCCAGATGTGCTCAATGGGATTGAGATCCGGGCTTTTCGCTGGCCATGGCAGAACACTGACATTCCTGTCTTGCAGGAAATCACGCACAGAACGAGCAGTATGGCTGGTGGCATTGTCACGCTGGAGGGTCATGTCAGGATAAGCCTGCAGGAAGGGTACCACATGAGGCAGGAGGATGTCTTCCCTGTAACGCATAGCGTTGAGATTACCTGTAATGACAACAAGCTCAGTCCGATGATGCTGTGACACACCGCCCCAGACCATGACGGACCCTCCACCTCCAAATCGATCCCGCTCCAGTGTACAGGCCTTGGTGTAACGCTCATTCCATCGACGATAAATGCGAATCCGACCATCACCCCTGGTGAGACAAAACCTTTTTGACAGTCCTGTCTGGTCCAGCGACGGTGGGTTTGGGCCCATAGGCGACGTTGTTGCCGGTGATGTCTGGTGAGGACCTGCCTTACAACAGGCCTACAAGCCCTCAGTCCAGCCTCTCTCAGCCTATTGCGGACAGTCTGAGCACTGATGGAGGGATTGTGCATTCCTGGTGTAATTCAGGCAGTTGTTGTTGCCATCCTGTACCTGTGATGTTCGGATGTACCGATCCTGTGCAGGTGTTGTTACACGTGGTCTACCACTGCGAGGACGATCAGCTGTCCGTCCTGTCTCCCTGTAGCGCTGTCTTAGGCGTCTCACAGTACGGACATTGCAATTTATTGCCCTGGCCATATTGCCTCCTTGCATCATGCCTAAGGCACGTTCACGCAGATGAGCAGGGACCCTAGACATCTTTCTTTTGGTGTTTTTCAGAGTCAGTGGAAAAGCTCTTTAGTGTCCTAAGTTTTCATAACTGTGACCTTAATTGTCTACCGTCTGTAAACTGTTAGTGTCTTAACGACCATTCCACAGGTGCATGTTAATTAATTGTTTATGGTTCGTTGAACAAGCATGGGAAACAGTGTTTAAACCCTTTACAATGAAGATCTGTGAAGTTATTTGTATGTTTACGAATTATCTTTGAAAAACAGGATCCTGAAAGAGGGACATTTCTTTTTTTGCTGAGTTTAACTCTCTTTATGAGCATATCAGAGGTTGGGTGTTAGACTGAAGTGGGGGGAGAAGCCAGTTCAAGCTACATAGACTTTTATTTGGGTTAATCTGACGTTTGGCAATTGTTTCGGTGCTGGTTTGGATGAGGTTATTCAGAAAAAGATGGCAGCCAATGGCAGAGACGGCGAGCAGGAGCTGGTGTTGGGACCTGATTGTTGTGTGGCGTAAAGGAGACCTGGTGCCCACTACCTCTCAAGCTCTTTAAAACACCACTAAACCATTAAGAGGTTTTTTCACAGGGCATATTGCCTTGGCGTTGGGCAGTGTTCCTATCACTGTGAGGGGAAAACAATGGTACCTTACCTAACTACCTACCTACCTACCTACCTACCTACCTACCTACCTACCTACCTACCCCTCTCTCTCTCTCTCTCTCTCTCTCTCTCTCTCTCTCTCTCTCTCTCTCTCTCTCTACAGTATCTCTATCTCTCTCTGTCGCTGTCGATCTGTCTCTATGTCTGTCTGTCTGTGTCTGTGTCTCTCTTTCTCTCTCACACAGGCTGAACACATGGAACACATTATCAAAATATTCCATATGGAATGCTGAAGGTCTTGTGAACATGTAACAAAGGAGTGAGTAATACCTCAGCTTCGCCGTAGTGTCGATTTTGAACCTCTGTAAAATATTTTACTTCCTCACCGTGGTGTGTTGGCTTTTCCCTTCTCTGTTGACAATTTCTTTTGAAGTACTGTAAGCTGACTAATTGACTACTGCACTTTTATTGTTTAATTACTCTCACTGCAACACATGGAGGTAATTATGCATAAGCATGTGTGGTATCAACTTGCATGTACTGTATAGCAAGACACATTTTTAACCATGTGTCAATTGTTTTCCTAATTTTGTTGTACTGTAGATTTCCACATGATTGAGCATACATACCCCCCACCCTATACCTACAGTATTGCACTGAACGACAGTCGGATCAAACATGTAGTTTCTTCACATAGACGCAGAGGAACATCACATAGATTGTTGTCCTCTAGAGCATGGAGAGAAGTGGAGGTGACAGAAACACACCCACTCCCTTCTGTTGCCTCACTTGTCTCCTGTGAGATCCGAGAATGACGCAACCCTTGTGATTAGAGTGTGCATCCGCTTCAGCGGTGAGATATGTTAATCAGCTAGTGAATAATTACCTCCTTGGTGCCTTGATTAGACTGGAGTGACAAGGCTGGCAAAGTGTGTGCCTCAAAGAAATACGCCCCCCCACACACACCTGAGAAGTTATTATTTTTGAGTCACAGCCTAAAATGTCCCCACAGAAACGCAAATTATCTGACATTTGTTCCACAAGTCCCCTCCTTAGAAAAGAGCAGATCTGTGTCTTTAATATATGAAATGTGGCATGTCTCTGTGGAAGATAGAGAAATTCCCTCAGTGGAGAACACTGTTCTTTCTAATAAAAAAGGAATCTTACGCCAGTAACTTCAAAGAACTACAATAAGTTGTTGTTTGATCACTTGTAGCATTAAATGGATGTGATAAGTACTCATTGACTTATGAGTTACATCCTCGTAAATGTCCTCATTGACATCTATGTATGATTTGCAGAGGCATATGAGTACGTTCATACCTTAGAATGCGGTAAACCAATAGGCCTACTCCATTGATAGAATATTCCTCTGAAAGTCAGGTGTGGTTAATCCTCTTTTTTTCCTCTTCAAAACTGCATGGTCTAGTGTGGTGTCAGACAGGGCTTAGTGGTCTAGTGTGGTGTCAGACAGGGCTTAGTGGTCTAGTGTGGTGTCAGACAGGGCTTAGTGGTCTAGTGTGGTGTCAGACAGGGCTTAGTGGTCTAGTGTGGTGTCAGACAGCGCTTAGTGGTCTAGTGTGGTGTCAGACAGGGCTTAGTGGTCTAGTATGGTGTCAGACAGGGGTTAGTGGTCTAGTGTGGTGTCAGACAGGGCTTAGTGGTCTAGTGTGGTGTCAGACAGGGCTTAGTGGTCTAGTGTGGTGTCAGACAGGGCTTAGTGGTCTAGTGTGGTGTCAGACAGGGCTTAGTGGTTTAGTGTGGTGTCAGACAGGGCTTAGTGGTCTAGTGTGGTGTCAGACAGGGCTTAGTGGTCTAGTGTGGTGTCAGACAGGGCTTAGTGGTCTAGTGTGGTGTCAGACAGGGCTTAGTGGTCTAGTGTGGTGTCAGACAGCGCTTAGTGGTCTAGTGTGGTGTCAGACAGGGCTTAGTGGTCTAGTATGGTGTCAGACAGGGGTTAGTGGTCTAGTGTGGTGTCAGACAGGGCTTAGTGGTCTAGTATGGTGTCAGACAGGGGTTAGTGGTCTAGTGTGCTGTCAGACAGGGCTTATTGCGCGAGTGTGGTGTCAGACAGGGCTTAGTGGTCTAGTGTGGTGTCAGACAGGGCTTAGTGGTCTAGTATGGTGTCAGACAGGGCTTAGTGGTCTAGTGTGGTGTCAGACAGGGCTTAGTGGTCTAGTATGGTGTCAGACAGGGGTTAGTTGTCTAGTGTGGTGTCAGACAGAGCTTAGTGGTCTAGTGTGGTGTCAGCCAGCGCTTAGTGGTCTAGTGTGGTGACAGACAGGGCTTAGTGGTCTAGTGTGGTGTCAGACAAGGGCTTAGTGGTCTAGTGTGGTGTCAGCCAGCGCTTAGTGGTCTAGTGTGGTGACAGACAGGGCTTAGTGGTCTAGTGTGGTGTCAGACAAGGGCTTAGTGGTCTAGTGTGGTGTCAGACAGGGTTTTATCAGTCTAGTGTGGTGTCAGACAGGGGTTAGTGGTCTAGTGTGGTGTCAGACAGGGGTTAGTGGTTTAGTGTGGTGTCAGACAGGGGATAGTGGTTTAGTGTGATGTCAGACAGGGGTTAGTGGTCTAGAGTGGTGTCAGATAGGGGTCAGTGGTCTAGTGTGGTGTCAGGCAGAGGTTAGAGGTCTAGAATGGTGGCAGAGACGTTAGTGGTCTAGTGTGGTGTCAGACAGGGCTTAGTGGTCTGGAGTGGTGTCAGACAGGGGCAAGTAGAGGTCATAGGAGCCATAGAGAGTACATCAGTCTGGCTAAATGTTGCCATAACGCCAAAGTGTTTTAGTCTTAATTAAAAGTGTATGTTTGGTGAGGGAACAGGCGGGACGAGGCCCCTTCATCTTCCCTGGTGGCTCACCACTTTAAAGAGGCCAGTATGCCATGTCTGTCTGGGGCCCGTCTGTCTGTCTGTCAATCACAGTTTAAAGTTCATGAAATTTCTATGAGCATCGATCGCAAGGTGGGGGGGGTCGGAGTGTTGGAGTGGCGGGCCTGGGTGATTGATCAAGCCTTTTGCTTTGAATTTATTTTCTATGCTTTCACTGTGATGGGTGTGTGTATGTGTGTGTGCGTGTGTGTGCGTGTGTGTGTGTGTGTTGGGGGGGAATGGTGTGTACTGTAGGTCTATGTATTGAGTTTGTTGTACAGTATGTACAGTGCAGTGTAGATGCTGATGGATAAATGTTTGGGGATATCAACTGTTTACGCTGACAAAAAATACTGTATAGCAAGTCAGACTGGATGTTTTGCATTGCATGTTTGTATGCATGTGTGTCACAATTTCATCTTATTTTGAATGGGGACAAATAAAAGAGAGCGAGAGAGAGGGATGAAAGGGGTAAATCAATAGCATAGTGCATGTGTGTAGCAGTGGGCCTTAGATGCTTGTCAACAGGTCGGTGCTCCACAACCCTCAGCAGGCTCCACAACCCCCAGCAGACTACACAACCCCCAGCAGACTACACAACACCTAGCAGGCTCCACAACCCCCAGCAGACTACACAACCCCCAGCAGGCTCCACAACCCCCAGCAGGCTCCACAACCCCCAGCAGGCTCCACAACCCCCAGCAGGCTCCACAACCCCCAGCAGGCTCCACAACCCCCAGCAGACTACACAACGCCCAGCAGGCTCCACAACCCCCAGCAGGCTCCACAACCCCCAGCAGGCTCCACAACCCCCAGCAGGCTCCACAACCCCCAGCAGTCTACACAACACCCAGCAGGCTACACAACCCCCAGCAGGCTACACAACCCCCAGCAGGCTACACAACACCCTGCAGGCTACACAACACCCTGCAGGCTCCACAACCCCCAGCAGGCTACACAACCCCCAGCAGGCTACACAACCCCCAGCAGCCTACACAACCCCAGCAGGCTCCACAACCCCCAGCAAGCTACCGAACCCCCAGCAAGCTACACAACCCCCATCAGGCTACACAACCCCCAGCAGGCTACACATAGCAGAGTCAGATGAGTCCTTCTGCTCACACTGTTGTGCGTCTGACAATTTCTTCCCCCAGAAGGAAGGGAGGAAATGATCTGATACACACACCTGTAGACACAGCGATGACCTGCGTCATTCATAACATGAATAAAGATGAAGCCCATGCTGCTCTAGGATGCAAGCCGCTCCAAATCCCCCGTATCCCCTGTTCTGTCAGTCGGGCGTTGGACGTGGGCTTGGGCCTTGATGGTATATTTCATATGGAATTTGAAATGATAAGTGCAATGAAGGAAAATTCACAGAGAGCCTATGAGCTGAGTGTGGTGGAGGAGGATAGTGGAGATTTATGGGTTTCGGGATGATCCTCATCGGGGACATGACTGTGCAAGATGAAGAAAAAGGACTCCCAAAGTGCATATTCCATCCATCAGCAATATCTGGTAAATATGTACAGAATCAGCTAGAAGCCAAGTAGAAAAGCAGAAGCCACTTAAGTGTTTGGAAGGGCAGCGGCAGCGAGGAAAAGTACATAAATAGATGTAAACACGTTGGAGAATGAGGATGTAAACATATGCTGAATGAATCTATATATATATTCTGCCAAGGCCCCATTTGAGCATGCAAACGTTTTAACGCTTGGGAGCCTTAGTCCCTACCACCCATGAGACTGATTGTAAAAGAGCAGTGGGACAATGGCTACGTTCCAATAATATTAACTGACTTCCTATTCTAGACGACCAATCTGAAAGGACTTTATAAGTGAAAGTTCTGTAGTTGAACACCTATCCAATACCCCAGTAGCAACAAAGGAAAGGAAGGTATTTAAGAATATTGGCCCAGTTTTACTTTACCATGTTTTGTTAGGTTCGGTAAGCATTTAGGTAAGCATCCCCTCTGATCACCTTGACCTTGTAGAGGTACACTGTTTTAACTCTGACTGAACCTCTTGCTCCTGCCAACTGAAGTCGTTTGGGTCCTTTGGAAAGCAGAGCTGTTTGAAATAAGACAGAGAGCAACATGGGAATTGATTTTGAGGGAGCTTTAGGTATCCTCCTCCTAAACCTCTAGAAATAGGTTAGGACATCTGGCTCAATGTGTGGTGGTTTGTCTCATGGATTGAAAGATGATATATTACACTTTTAAGATAAAATGGGAAGTTCTTTTCACAAATCAAATCAAATCAAATTGTTTTGGTCACATACACATGGTTAGCGGATGTTAATGCAAGTGTAGCGAAATGCTTGTGCTTCTTGTTCCAACCGTGCAGTAATATCTGACAAGTAATCTAACAATTTCACAACAATGACCTTATACACACACAAGTGTAAAGGAATGAATAAGAATATGTACATATAAATATATAGATGAGAGATGGCTAAACAGCATAGGCAAGATGCAGTAGATGGTATAGAGTACAGTATATACATATGAGATGAGTAATGTAGGGTATGTAAACATTACAGTGGGGCAAAAAAGTATTTAGTCAGACACTAATTGTGCAAGTTCTCCCACTTAAAAAGATGAGAGAGGCCTGTAATTTTCATCATAGGTTCACTTCAACTATGCCAGACAAAAATAGAAAAAAAAATCCAGAAAATCACATTGTAGGATTTTTAATGAATTTATTTGCAAATTATGGTGGAAAATAAGTATTTGGTCAATAACAAAAGTTTATCTCAATACTTTGTTATATACCCTTTGTTGGCAATGACAGAGGTCAAACCTTTTCTGTAAGTCTTCACAAGGTTTTCACACACTGTTGCTGGTATTTTGGCCCATTCCTCCATGCAGATCTCCTCTAGAGCAGTGATGTTTTGGGGCTGTTGCTGGGCAACACGGACTTTCAACTCCCTCCAAAGATTTTCTATGGGGTTGAGATCTGGAGACTGGCTAGGCCACTCCAGGACCTTGAAATGCTGTATATAAAGTGGCATTGTTTAAAGTGACTAGTGATACATTTATTACATCCAATTTGTAATTATTAAAGTGGCTAGAGATTTGAGTCAGTATGTTGGCAGCAGCCACTCAATGTTAGTGATGGCTGTTTAACAGTCTGATGGCCTTGAGATAGAAGCTGTTTTTCACTCTCTCTGTCCCAGCTTTGATGCACCTGTACTGACCTCGCCTTCTGGAAGATAGCGACAGGATGCTCTCGATTGTGCATCTGTAAAAGCTTGTGAGTGTTTTTGGTGACAAGCCAAATTTCTTCAGCCTCCTGAGGTTGAAGAGGCACTGTTGCGCCTTCTCCACCACGCTGTCTGTGTGGGTGGACCATTTCAGCTTGTCCGTGATGTGTATGCCGAGGAACTTAAATCTTTCCACCTTCTCCACTACTGTCCCGTCGATGTGGAAAGGGGGCTGCTCCCTCTGCTGTTTCCTCTGCTGTTTCATCTCCTTTGTTTTGTTGACATTGAGTGTGAGGTTATTTTCCTGACACCACACTCCAAGGGCCCTCACCTCCTCCCTGTAGGCCATTTCGTCGTTGTTGGTAATCAAGCCTACCACTGTAGTGTCGTCTGCAAACTTGATGATTGAGTTGGAGGCATGCATGACCACGCAGTCATGGGTGAACAGGGAGTATATGATAGGGCTGAGAACGCACCCTTGTGGGGCCCCAGTGTTGAGGATCAGCGGGGTGGAGGTGTTGTTTCCTACCCTCACCACCTGGGGGCGGCCCGTCAGAAAGTCCAGGACCCAGTTGCACAGGGCGGGGTCGAGACTCAGGGTCTCGAGCTTAATGACGAGTTTGGAGGGTACTATGGTGTTAAATGCTGAGCTGTAATCGATGAACAGCATTCTTACATAGGTATTCCTCTTGTCCAGATGGGTTAGGGCAGAGTGCCGTGTGATTGAAATTGCGTCGTCTGTGGACCTATTGGGGAGGTAAGCAAATTGGAGTGGGTCTAGGGTGTCAGGTAGGGTGGAGGTGATATGATCCTTGACTAGTCTCTCAAAGCACTTCATGATGACAGAAGGGAGTGCTACGGGGTGATAGTCGTTTAGCTCAGTTACCTTAGCTTTCTTGGAAACAGGAACAATGGTGGCCCTCCTGAAGCATGTGGGAACATCCGACTGGGACAGGGATTGATTGAATATGTCCGTAAACACACCAGCCAGCTGGTCTGCGCATGCTCTGAGGACGCGACCAGGAATGCTGTCTGGGCTGGCAGCCTTGCCTCGGTTAACATGTTTAAATGTTTTACTCACGTTGGCATAGTTTGTCTGGGAGCAAGACATCCGTGTTCGCGACAGGGCTGGTTTTCTTTTTGTAATCCGTGATTGACTGTAGACCCTGCCACATACGTCTCAAATCTGAGCTGTTGAATTGCGACTCTACTTTGTCTCTATACTGACGCTTAGCTTGTTTTATTGCCTTGCGGAGGGAATAGCTACACTGTTTGTATTCAGAATAAGGCTTTGCAACTTGCAACAATACTCCCAACAAACAAAAGGGGCGTTTTGCATATAGTGAAGTCAGAACACAGGAGATTGGTGGCAGCTTAATCGGAGAGAACAGGCTTGTGGTAATGGCGGGAGCAGAATCAGTGAAATGGTATCACATACATCGCTCTGACAGAGCTATGGATGCAAGGACTGACCATCCATTATATCAAATTTAGAATTTTAACCATGTTATGAGGCTATATAGTGTTTGTTTACATTTACTTTGTTTACAAACATTGGCATAAAACAAGGTTATATTTTAGATCTGATGGGGTACGACAGTTGAACTAAGCTTATGAGGCATTTCTAAGTTATATTCTTCAAGAATCAATGCTTACATGTCATTCGTTTATAAATCCCAAAATGTATGTAGCATCTTCTGATTTAAAAGCCTCCAATTTGGACTAGATTATTCTCCTTAACCCAAAAACTTCTGTCTGACTTGTATAGTGTTCTTCTGTCACCAGCACTATCTGCTTAGTGCTATCTACCTAGTGCTATCTACCTAGTGCTATCTACCTAGTGCTATCTACCTAGTGCTATCTGCCTAGTGCTATCTGCCTAGTGCTATCTACCTAGTGCTATCTGCCTAGTGCTATCTACCTAGTGCTATCTGCCTAGTGCTATCTACCTAGTGCTATCTGCCTAGTGCTATCTACCTAGTGCTATCTACCTAGTGCTATCTACCTAGTGCTATCTGCCTAGTGCTATCTACCTAGTGCTATCTACCTAGTGCTATCTGCCTAGTGCTATCTACCTAGTGCTATCTGCCTAGTGCTATCTACCTAGTGCTATCTGCCTAGTGCTATCTACCTAGTGCTATCTGCCTAGTGCTATTTACCTAGTGCTATCTGCCTAGTGCTATTTACCTAGTGCTATCTGCCTAGTGCTATCTACCTAGTGCTATCTACCTAGTGCTATCTGCCTAGTGCTATCTACCTAGTGCTATCTGCCTAGTGCTATCTACCTAGTGCTATCTACCTAGTGCTATCTACCTAGTGATATCTACCTAGTGCTATCTGCCTAGTGCTATCTACCTAGTGCTATCTGACTAGTGCTATTTACCTAGTGCTATCTGCATAGTGCTATCTGCCTAGTGCTATCTACCTAGTGCTATCTACCTAGTGCTATCTACCTAGTGCTATCTGCCTAGTGCTATCTGCTAGTGCTATCTGCCTAGTGCTATCTGCCTAGTGCTATCTACCTAGTGCTATCTGCCTAGTGCTATCTACCTAGTGCTATCTGCCTAGTGCTATCTGCCTAGTGCTATCTGCCTAGTGCTATCTGCCTAGTGCTATCTGCCTAGTGCTATCTACCTAGTGCTATCTGCATAGTACTATCTGCCTAGTGCTATCTACCTAGTGCTATCTGCCTAGTGCTATCTGCCTAGTGCTATTTACCTAGTGCTATCTGCATAGTGCTATCTGCCTAGTGCTATTTACCTAGTGCTATCTACCTAGTGCTATCTGCCTAGTGCTATCTGCCTAGTGCTATCTACCTAGTGCTATCTGCATAGTGCTATCTGCATAGTGCTATCTGCCTAGTGCTATTTACCTAGTGCTATCTGCATAGTGCTATCTGCCTAGTGCTATCTGCATAGTGCTATCTGCATAGTGCTATCTGCATAGTGCTATCTACCTAGTGCTATCTGCCTAGTGCTATCTGCATAGTGATATCTGCATAGTGCTATCTGCATAGTGCTATCTACCTAGTGCTATCTGCCTAGTGCTATCTGCCTAGTGCTATCTGCATAGTGCTATCTGCATAGTGCTATCTACCTAGTGCTATCTGCATAGTGCTATCTGCATAGTGCTATCTGCATAGTGCTATCTGCATAGTGCTATCTACCTAGTGCTATCTACTGTACCTAGTGCTGTTGTGTGATCTGGGATCATGTTTCACCACCACTCCTCTCAGCCTTGGTTGAGTGTGTTAGTGGAAATCCCATTCACCCTCTCCCTCCCTTTTGTCCCAGTCGAGTGGTCACCTAATAACAACGCTCTGTTTAGTGAGACCCCAGTCGACTGTTTGATCACTTTCATGGAGAGAGGGAGAAATCGAGGGCAATAATTGGATGGTTAAATAAATAAAAAATGATACCTCGCCGACCCCTCTCTCTCTTTCTCCCTCTCTCTCCCTCACTCGTATTCTCGCCTCCTCTTCCCACCGAACTGCATTATCTTTCCCCTTTGAAAAAATCCAAACGTCAGACACCGCAAAGACACGAAGATGGCTGGGAAAAAAAAATCAATACAAATTACGATGGAGAAAGTGGCACTGATGGCTGGAATTGCAGCATATGTTTACACTAAATCAGGCAATCTATCTTCATATGGGGTGTGTAATGCGTAGGGGGTCAGGGTTCGCGCAGCGCGTCGGCGCTCTCCAATTACTCAGGCTCTTTGCGAGAAGGCAGCCGTATCGATTGGCTGAGAGGACAGGGGCCTACAGGCAGCCAATGGGGCGCTGGGGTCAAAGTGCTAGGGGATTTTAATAAGGGGAAGTAATGGTCTTAATTTCTGGGGGGCAGTAGAGGGAGAGACGTCTGCTCCACTACCCTCCAGTCTCCCCAGCGAGATGAGATTCTCTTTCTGCCTCTCTCTATCTCTATCCCTCCCTCCCTCCCTCCCTCCCTCCCTCCCTCCCTCCCTCCCTCCCTCCCTCCCTCCCTCCCTCCCTCCCTCCCTCCCTCCCTCCCTCCCTCCCTCCCTCCCTCCCTCCCTCCCTCCCTCCCTCCCTCCCTCCCTCCCTCCCTCCCTCCCTCCCTCCCTCCCTCTTCCTGTGTGTGTCCATTCCTTCTCTCTTGCTTTGTCTCTCCTTCACTTGTTCTCTCACTTGTCCTACTCTCTTGGTAGATGGCTGTTTTTAGAATTTTCCCTGTTTGTGTTGAAATTCCCTTTCCCAATACTCTGCCTTAACGCTCTGACAAGGCCTTAGGAATACCTTATTATCCAAAGACATCCGTTTGGTTTCAAAGTAGACTATCCCCTCTTCATCCCAACAAGGGAGAAATCGTCCATGAGAGAGTAATCCATTCCAGGCCTCTCAGGGGCCAGGGGCAGGGATTCAAAATGGCAGTCTGTGTGGAGAGTGAACGTATAGGCTCCGTCACCCTTCAGATAACATCCCCACCCAGCCCCAGCCTGAAAGCCCTTTTCTCCTTCCCTTGGTGTGAAACGGGCCTCCAACAAATTTGATTTAGCAGCTCGCGGGTGCCCATTCCTGAGGAAAGAAAACAAATATTGTTATAATGGTAATAACATCTATTTGCCGCTCGCAACAAACGGCAGCGGGCCTTTGAAAAGACCCTGCGCTGCTGCTGCCACCTTATTCTTATTCATGAAAGCGCCGGTTATGCATATTAGTGCAAACTAGCTATTCTACTTACTGGCATTTGGTGTGTCAATCATCCTTACAGGGCAAGAAGGCTGACAAATTGTCCCCAAAGTCAAATTTGACAGCCTTTTATGATTAATGGGCTTGATTATGGAGAACTATCTCCCTAACTCATTTCCGGGTGTTTCTCTTTTCCCCTTCGTATCGAAACGGAGAGGAACGGAGATTGTGTTGTTTTCAGGGGGGGGGGGGGGGGTAATGAAATAAAAAGGGGTGTGTGTGAGGGGCTTAGAGTGAGGGCGGTGCAATTGAATTAGTTAGGAATGCTCTGTGAAAGGGTGAGTGACTGGGACAGGTTGAGTAGAAGGTCTCACGCTTAATAAACAGCAGTAGAATAAAGAGGGAGACATGCCGGTGGGGGAAGAGATGGACTGACACAAGGCCATTGTAGAGCTCCTGTATCAGGGCAGGACAGCCAGGCAGGGGAGATATGCTACTCTAGAATGTGACATAATACCTTCATAAGGTCATCATAAGGCCTTCAGAAGGTCTACATAGGCAAACAGATGTACAAATATTTAAAAAAAACACGATTAAAATGTGCTATTGGAAGCTATAGAAGAGCAATGCATGTTTGAGCCACTCCATTTTGTTTGTAGAGATATCACTCAGCAATATTCTAACCATGATAATTCTCTCTCTTTACAGCCTTGAATGAGCCTACCATCGACTACGGCTTCCAGAGGCTACAGAAAGTCATCCCCAGACACCCAGGAGATCCCGAGAGGTTACCTAAGGTCAGTGATACGCCTCAGAGGACACCAAGGAGTACATCATCCCCTGTTGTTACTCCAAAGACCACCCAGACCATATAGACTTCGGACTGCCAAATATCTGAGTTTATAGAGGGCAAACCAGATCTGTTAGATTGGATTCATTTGTTCCACTCAATATGGACCTGGCCTTTCGAACATACTCCGATGCCAAGGGGCACATTGTTCTGATAACTTGTACAATTGGAAACAGGTGTTTATATGATGTTGTATTGGTGTTGTAGAGTTTGAGACAGTGTTTCTGGTCTTGTTATTTTTAGGTTTGAGGTAGTAACAAACATGCAGATGCAAAGTCACTGCTTATACAAATATATCTTCATTCCATGCATACGTGTAGACACATAAACTGAGTGTACAAAACATGTCATAGACTGACCAGGTGAATCCAGGTGAAAGCTATGATCCCTTATTGATGTAACCTGTTATATCCACTTCAATAAGTCTAGATTAAGGGTTGGAGACAGGTTAAAGAAGGATTTTTAAGCCTTGAGACAATTGAGACATGGATTGTGAATGTGTGCCATTCAGAGGGTGAATAGGCAAGACAAAATATTTAAGTGCATTTTGAATGGGGTATGGTAGTAGGTGCCAGGGGCACCGGTTTGAGCATGTCAAGTACTGCAGAGCTGCTGGGTTTTTCACTCTCAACAGTTTCCCGTGTGTATCAAGAACGGTCCACCACCCAAAGGACATCCAGTCAACTTGACACAAAAGTGGGAAGCATTGGAGTCAACATGGGCCAGCATCCTTGTGGAATGTTTTCGATACCTTGTAAAGTCCAAGTACTGATGAATTGATGCTGTTCTGAGGGCAAAAGGGGGTGCAACTCAATATTTGGAAGGTGTTCCTAATGTTTTGTAAACTCAGTGTAGACGCACGCAAGCACGCACACACGCACACACACATTAGGCAGGGCCAAGAACATAGGCAGCCGTCAGGTGCCCTGGGCGGTTTGCCGCCTGGTTAGTATGAAAAGATTATTTTCCCCCTAAAAAGGTGCACCACTAAATGAGTGAGATTGTTTTGGGCAGGGAACTGCTGTAAGAGGGATACGATCAGATGGGGCCTGACAGTCTAAAACAGCTGCCAAATTGAAACCATTTATCAAAATCTGACATCTGAGATCCAGTCACCAAAAAACCAGTTTATTTGTAAATTGATACTATTAGCGAGCA
The DNA here is from genome assembly GCF_002021735.2 of Oncorhynchus kisutch. Lineage (NCBI taxonomy): Eukaryota > Metazoa > Chordata > Actinopteri > Salmoniformes > Salmonidae > Oncorhynchus > Oncorhynchus kisutch. The sequence continues at coordinate 37,871,938 of NC_034192.2, forward strand.
TATATTGTCTGGCCCCTTTGATGCCCTGATTTGTGGCGGAGGGAGAATGTCCCTATCAGCCATTATATATTTATTTATTCAAAAGAAAACTCAATAAGCGTATAGATTTTCCTCCGTCTTCTCTTCAGCCGCTAGCTTTCTCGACATTTTAGACAGAAGGAAATAACAACAAGACTAACACGGAAAAGCTTGCTATTCGTGAAGTACCTCATTGTTCTCACCCAATGTGGCTTGTCAGGAAAGACTCACACGGTCACTCTGGAACAGTAACGCTGAGATTTCATCCCTTTGTTATCCTCTCTTCTTTGCTTTTCTTGAAGGATGGAAAGGTTGGTCAGGACCATTTGTAGAGTATCTTAGGCAGAGAGCAAAGCTACCCCAAGCTACATTGAGGCAATAGGCACCAACACTTGCTATTGGAACCAATTGAAGTCAAATGTAAGTAATTTTTTTAAGCAGGAAGCAACAGAGCAAGTCTAGAAGGGTGGGAATAAGTGGGATTCCATGTAAATAATGATAGGGGAAAACATTGGCTGTTGGTTTTTGATGTTTTCCTTTGTAGCTGAGAAACCCCATTTGAGTGATTAGATTCGGAGGTTGGCAGTCGTACTTCTCCAACGAGCCGGTCCCAGAGCTGGAACCCTAGCCCCAGTGATAGACAGACAGAGCAGACCGGGGCTAAAGCATGGCCAACTGGTCACTGATGACCTCGGAGGCTGGGGCTGGATCAGTTCGCCTCTAATTTCATTTCCAGTCTGCCTTGGCTGCAAGCAGACACTTCCCCATCCAGATCTATGGAGGATATGTGGTTTAAGCTCTAGCCTTCCCTCATTGCTCAGCATGGGAGGCAGCAGCATATTTGCGAGGTCCAGGATCTTTGCGGTGGATGACCCATTCCCAGGTCACGGCAAGTTTAACGGCCTATGAATCCTCTTAAATAGACACCTGGATGGTGATGCGTTCCTTACATGTGGAGGGCCTATTTTCCTAAGATACGGCCATACGGGAGGCCAGTTTTGATACAGAGCAGACAAACAAATGGAGACTGAGCTAAAAACCTAACCGAGGTGAAGATTTTGCTGTCTTGTCGGCCAAAATTTGTTAACGGCTGAAAAAGCATGTTCTGGCCTTATATGAACTCTTAGGCTAGATGTGTTTGCCGCCTGTTTGGCCATTACATCTGAATCAACTGCCAGGGTTAATGGGGCAATTATATCCAATGCAATGTTAGTGCTGGTCTGTAACAAAAGCCTGCACTCCCTATATCTAGTCCAGGACCTGAGCTGTTAGTTTGTGCTCTAATCTACACTGAACAAAAATATAAACGCAACATGTAAAGTGTTGATTTCATGAGTTGAAATAAAAAATCCCAGAAATGTTCCATATGCACAAATAGCTTATTTATCTAAAAATGTGTGCACAAATTAGTTTACATCCTTGTTAGTGAGCATTTCTCCTTTGCCAATATAATCCATCTACTTGACAGGTGTGGCATATCAAGAAGCTCATTAAACGGCATGATCATTACACAGGTGCACCTTGTGCTGGGGACAATAGCAGTTTTGTCACACAACACAATGCCACAGATTTCTCAAGTTTTGAGGGAGCATGCAATTGGCAGAGCGTGCAGTTCACCAGAGTGGTTGCCAGACCATTGAATGTTAATTTCTCTACCATAAGCTGCCTCCAACGTTGTTTTAGAGAATTTGGCAGTACATCCAACCGGCATCACAACCGCAGACCACATGTAACCACGCCAGCACAGGACCTCCACATCCGGCTTCTTCACCTGTGGGATCGTCTGGGGGGGGGGGGGTAGCTAGAGATAGCTAGAGGTAGCGCTCCCTTTTGTGTTGCAGCTAGGTGGCTGCGGGACGACTGTGCAGAGCCAGGCAAAGGGTGATTTATCATTGTTAAGGGACCTGTCGGAAGGCTTCTTCTCCCGGGTCTGCTGATCCCTCCTCTCCGGGAACCTCTGGAACCAGGGAGCCATCCTCCCATAATTGAGCTCCTGGAAAGCAGTGGAAGAAAATAGGTGGAATATGTCTGGCAGACGCAAGAAGGACTGAGGCGTTGGGGGCTAGGGGCACGGGCTGGGACTCAGGGGGGTTGGGTTAGGTGAGATGGGTAGAAGAGTTACGGGAGAGATTTTGCTCATGTTCAGTCCAATGTTTGATAAGTAGGATGCAGTTATTTGCAGTATGATAAAGGCACATTCCATAACATTTTCACATGAAAAAGGCACTTATTAATGTCTTTCTGTAATAGTAAAGACATACAATTCCTTGAGAGAAATACTATTTTGTATTGTCACTAAAATGTTATATAGTAATGCACATTAAAAGAAGCCCTGAGAGGAAGTGACATAGGCTGGGTTTCCAGTTGATAGGTTATGAATTGTAATTCCATTTATAGATACAGAAGTTCAAGAGTGTTTTTTTGAATTTTTATTTAACCTTTGCTTAACTGGGCAAGTCAGTTAAGAACAAATTCTTATTTTCAATGACGGCCTAGGAACAGTGGGTTAACTGCCTTGTTCAGGGGCAGAACAACAGAGTTTTACCTTGGCAACTTGTGGATTCGATCTAGCAACCTTTCGGTTACTGGCCCAACACTCTAACTACTAGGCTACCTGCTGCCCCAAGTCATGAATTGGAGAGAAAAAATCCTCATAGAAAATGACAGGCATTTTCAAACTCATGAGTCAAATTGGAATTCATTTCCTCAATCGACCTGACTTGAAGATGACCCCAGTCAGTTTAGGATATTCTATCATTCCTGCTCTTTCATATCATTCTTCTTGTGAGTTATTCCACCTGGAGCTCTGAAGTACCCTAAAGAGACGTTCACTCTCTAGATGTGTGGTCTGTCGCTCCAGAATACTGTATGTGCCTTTCCCTCTTGGCCTGGATACAGATGAGAGCATGGAGCATGGTGGATGAAATGATTTCCACCTCTGTCTGAAGTCATAAAAGAGAGACATACACTAGCTAAAACCTGTTTTTCCCCCTGTGTGTAAGGTAGAAAGGGCTTTAAAGACATCAGTGTCGAGGCTTCCAGGATAGAGGCTGGGAACAGACTCTTCCTGCACACATATAGGGAGGGAGTCTCTTGTAGGGCCAACTTCTCATCCCGTCCTGGCAGTTGACCCACTGAGGATGGAGGGGAGAATTCTCCTTTCTTTCCCTCCTGTCCTCCGTCAAGTCCACTCTCCTTCCCCTTCATGGTGGTGAGGTGCTCTCTCTCTCTCTGTCTCTCTCTCTCTGTCTCTCTCTCTCTCTCTCTCTCACTCTCTCTCTCTCTCTCTCTCTCTCTCTCTCCCTCTCTCTCTCTCTCTCTCTCTCTACTAGAGTATGTAGTGAATCTTTCCACCCTTGCATATTCCATGTTTGATGTTTATTCATATTGCAAATGGGTAATTTCAAGAATCATGATACTACCCTTATATTGAATTCAAGTGACACTCACACTTTGTACTAGCACTAAACCAGCATTTTACACATCCCATTGAAACGCCTGTAGTATCTTCATCTCCTCAATCTTTCAGATCATTGGCTGAGGTGATTATTGAATGAGCCGTCACGCTGCTTCTCTCCCACCATCCCTCCATCCCTCTATCCCTCCCTCCATCCATCCCCCTCTATCCCTCCATCCCTCTATCCCTGCATCCTTCCATCCATCCCTCCCTCCGTCCCCCTCTCTCCCCTCAGAGGTGTGGGCCAGTGATAAGAGATTATGATGATAACTGGGAGGCAGTGCATTACCGTATTGATTGGGGCTGAGCTTTCAGCGGCGTTAAAGCACCCGCGCTCTGATTGCCGGCACTTGCGCTGACAGGAATCCAATGGCGTTGTCTCTCCTCTTCGCTATAGGGAGGGGTGTGTGTGCATGTGTGGGTATATGGGTGTTGGGAGGGTGGGGTGTATGTGTGTGTAAGGGAGGGGGGGGTTATGAGTGTGAATGTGGATATGTGTGTGTGTGTGTGTGTGTGGGTGTATGTGTGTGTGGTTCACAACAAGGCAGTGCAAGGCCCATCTCTCACGTCCACACACATGCCTCCCACCCCCGCCCCAACAGCTACAGGACCACAAGACCTAGGCATAGATAACCCTCACTGTTATGTCACAAATTCTGTGATGTATTTTCAATGGCCCAAGTCAAGTAACATGGCATGAACAGATGGCCTGTTCTTAATTGGTTATCTAAAGGTTCTCAGAACAGATGGCCTGTTCTTAATTGGTTATCTAAAGGTTCTCAGAACAGATGGCCTGTTCTTATTTGGTTATCTAAAGGTTCTCAGAACAGATGGCCTGTTCTTATTTGGTTATCTAAAGGTTCTCAGAACAGTTGACCTGTTCTTAGTTGCTTATCTAAAGGTTCTCAGAACAGATGGCCTGTTCTTAATTGGTCATCTAAAGGTTCTCAGAACAGGCAGCCTGTTCTTAATTGGTTATCTAAAGGTTCTCAGAACAGGCAGCCTGTTCTTAGTTGGTTATCTAATTGTTGTTATTGTCTGGATTTAATTAGCTAAATCCATTGTAGATTAGTGAGCTGAGGAATTTCTGTACATAACGAAGTGCTTCATTTATTCTGCGATAATACTCTGGAGAATGTCTTCCAAGAGTCTTTTCTTTGCATTTGTTTTCAAGATTGGGGTTATTTAGGGGGTTGTTCTTAGCATCAGAAACTGGCCACACACTTCAAACAATTGAACGCACACACGCACACACACGCACACACACACACACACACACACACACACACAAAAACACACAAAAACACACAAAAACACACAAAAAACACGCAAACCGAAGCAGAGTAGCACCAACGAGCAGTAAGGCCTCGAAGGTGTCGTTACCTTGAGAAGGCTGTTGTGTCTGTCATTGCCTAATGAAAAAAGGAGAGACCGACTGTGGCAAACACACACACACCAGTGTGTAGAGGCAGGAATGTGTGTGTGTGTGTGTCTCTATGTGTGTGGGTTTGAGGCATCGTCGGGAGGGGGTTGCCAAAGATCCCTGTGGCAGGCAGGGTGTTGCAGCCGCCAAGCCTCAGAGACATTAACTAACTTCTGTTTTATAATGGAGATTAATGAAGCGAGCACATGCCAGAGGGGGAGAGGAGAGGAGAGACGATAAGAGAAAAGAGGATGAGAGGAGGGGAGGAGGGGTCCGAGATACACTCCTCATGGGGGTATAGCGGTTGGCAGTGCCAAGGTGTGACAGATTGTGCCCTCTCTCAGTGGATAGGGACAGGGGACAGGGTTTGGGTGTAGATCTGGGGGTGGGGTGGAGATTGACGAGAGCTCTATTGCTTTTTTTGTGGTGGGGGTGGCGGTGTCTGTGTGTCTGTGTGACTGTGTATCTGTGTGACTGTGTGTCTGTGTGCCTGCAGGATAGCTGTGGGGTCAGAAGGAGTGTTGGGGTGTCTATCTGTCTGCAGGATAGCTGTGGGGTCAGTAGGAGTGTTGGGGTGGGCAGGTGTGTGTGTGTCTGCAGGATAGCTGTGGGGTCAGTAGGACTGTTGGGGTGTCTGTGTGACTGTGTGTCTGTGTGACTGTGTGCCTGCAGAATATGAGTGTTGGGGTGGGCAGGTGGGTGTGTGTCTGCAGGATAGCTGTGGGGTCAGTAGGAGTGTTGGGGTGGGCAGGTGGGTGTGTGTCTGCAGGATAGCTGTGGGGTCAGTAGGAGTGTTGGGGTGGGCAGGTGAGTGTGTGTCTGCAGGATAGCTGTGGGGTCAGTAGGAGTGTTGGGGTGGGCAGGTGGGTGTGTGTCTGCAGGATAGCTGTGGGGTCAGCAGGAGTGTTGGGGTGGGCAGGTAGGTGTGTGTCTGCAGGATAGCTGTGGGGTCAGTAGGAGTGTTGGGGTGGGCAGGTGGGCACAGAGGAAGGGCAGTCTGGCGTGGTGGATCTCAGATAGATGTGAAACTCTATTATGGTACACTCTCACACACAGGCACATGTATGAACACACACACACAAACACACACGCTCACGCATGCTCTTTATTTAAAACGTGTCCACATAGAAAAAATAAAATCAACCAGTATATTAGTGAATCTAATTTCCATTGATGTATATATTCAGAAGAGAATCCATGAAGTTATCAAAAACTCACACACCCCTTCCTCACTCTGTAACTCAGGCCTGCCCATCTGGACAGATGGTAATTCCTCAGACTGATTCGACTTTACTTGGATCCTTTTTCCTGAGGTCATGTTTTGTCGTGGGAAATGGGGGACAGAGAAGAGCATCCTCACGCACTCTTCCACTGTCAAACAGGGAACACAGGGCTAACAGTGAGGGAATAGTTAAATGATTATATGATAAGAAAAAAAGTTATTCCCGGCCATGTTCACCACAGCACTGCACATTTCGCTTGACAGCGTTTTTGGTCAACTTAAACTTTTTTTTTTACACAAGGAAAAGGCCAGATGTGTTGTAGGAACCAATCAGGCTCCAGACAGGCAGACAGAGGCCCCTCCTCATTGTAATACCCCAGAGACCTCCAGCAGAGGCTCCCACAACACCAGCTCTCATCCCCAGAGCCCTGGAAACAACAACCAACCCAGCTCTCCCCACCTCACCCACTCCTCTTCTCTGTCCTCCTTACGTCACGTCTCCTTTCCGCTCTCGTGTTGTGTCGTGTTGTGATGTCTCGTCCCTTTCTCCTCTCCTCTCCTCTCCTCTCCTCTCCTCTCCTCTCCTCTCCTCTCCTCTCCTCTCCTCTCCTCTCCTCTCCTCTCCTCTCCTCTCCTCTCCTCTCCTCTCCTCTCCTCTCCTCTCCTCTCCTCTCCTCTCCTCTCCTCTCCTCTCTCCTCTCTTCTCTTCTCCTCTCATTCTTCCTGTGAAATGATACTGGGCTGTTTGAATATGCCTGTGTGTGAGAGTTTGTCCCCCCATTTAGCCCCGGCGAGTGTCAGCGACTCCTCCTCCACCAGACAATATTTATTTATCAGGCCTGTTATTGTTATTAAGAGCCATTGCCACGGCGACCCACTGGGTTGCTGGGGAGAGATTGGACGCTTCCTCCTCTGAGTGGGAAACAGCCCAGGGACAATGGAGGAGGGGGGTGAATGAGAGAGAGAGAGAGCAGGAGGGAGGGGTGAATTAGACAGGGGAAATTCAACAAATTTCATGCAATGTGGCTCTAATAAGCCTGGGTCTAAAGTGGCGGATCGGAAACACCGAAGGCAGTCTGAAGTGTTAATAGGTTCCCACCACCTCAGGCTGCTCCCTCCCAGCTCCCCCTCTCCCCCCAGGGTGCACTGGCAGCCATTTTGATTAGAGGCTGGCGAAGATGCACTCTGATCATGACAATTTGCTATTGTTTAGTGCTGTGACAAAAAGGCCACCCCCTACAAGCAGAGACATGAGCGCTCGAAAAGGGAGTTGTGGGGCTCAATACAAGATGTCTGACTGGGAGAATGTGTTAGTACACTATATGGCCAAAAGTATGTGGACGCCTGCTCATCGAATATCTCATTCCAAAATCATGGGCATTAATATGGAGCTGGTTCCCAATTTGCTGCTATAACAGCCTCCACTCTTCTGGGAAGGCTTTCCACTAAATGTTGGAACATTGCTGCGGGGACTTACTTCCACTCAGCCAAAAGATCATTACTGAGGTCAGGCACTGATGTTGGACAATTAGGCCTGGCTCCCAAAGGTGTTTGATGGGGTTGAGGTTAGGGCTCTGTGCAGGTCTGTCAAGTTCTTCCACACCGATCTCGACAAACCATTTCTGTATGGACCTCGCTTTGTGCACTGGGGCATTGTCATGCTGAAACAGGAAAGGGCCTTCCCTAAACTGTTGCCCCAAAGTTGGAAGCACAGAATAATCTAGAATGTCATTGTATGCTGTAGTTCACTTGAACTAAGGGGCCTAGCCCGAACAATGAAAAACAGCCCCAGACCATTATTCCTCCTCCACCAAACGTTACAGTTGGCACTATGAATTTTGGCAGTTAGCGTTCTCCTGGCATCCGCCAAATCCAGATTCGTCCGTCAGACTGACAGACGAAGTGAAGTGTGATTCATCAATGGCTGCGAGCTTTACACCACTCCAGCCGATGCTTGGCATTGCGCATGGTGATCATAGGCTTGTGTGTGGGTGCTTGGTCATGGAAACCCATTTCATGATGCTCCCGACGGACAGTTCTTGTGCTGGCGTTGCTTCCAGAGGCAGTTTGGAACTCAGTAGTGAGTGTTGCATCCGAGGACAGGAGATTTTCAGGAGCTTCAGCATTCGGCAGTCCCATTCTGTGAGCTTGTGTGGCCTACCACTTCGCGGCTGAGCTGCTCCTAGACGTTTCCACTTCACAATAATAGCACTTACAGCTGACTGGGGCAGCTCAAGCAGGTCGACGAACTGGCTTGTTGAAAAGGTGGCATCCTATGACGGAGCCACTTGAAAGTTACTGAGCTCTTCCGTAAGGCCATTCTATTGCCAATGTTTGTCTATGGAGATTGCATGGCTGTGTGCTCAATTTTATACACCTGTCAGCAACGGGTGTGGCTGAAATAGCCAAATCCACTCATTTGAAGGAGTGTCCACAAACTCTTGTATATATGTGTTCAGTGTGCGCGCATGTGTGTGAGTGAGTGTGTGTGTGTGTGTGTGTGTGTGTGTGTGTGTGTGTGTGTGTGTGTGTGTGTGTGTGTGTGTGTGTGTGTGTGTGTGTGTGTGTGTGTGTGTGTGTGTGTGTGTGAGAGAGAGAGAGAGAGAGAGAAAAGGGAGGGTGATGAAAATGAGATGCAGACAGCTGCTTACTTACGGTTGTTTATCACACGTAGGCTGTGCCATTAAAGCTCATCTCTGACTTGTACTCTGTCAAACAATCATTACATTTGAGTGTTTTCCTCGTTTTATCACCCCAACTCCTATAACCTAGGTCCAACACTTGCAGAAAGCTATTTTGTAGTTTTCACAGTGATTTAAACCCTCAGAAAACATGGAATATTTGATTATTGCTTAGATCATGTTTTAGGTTTAGATTTGTGGGTTTATAAAAACGTAAACGTTTATTTTCTACAGTCTACTCTCCTAGATTTTACCACTAACCTTCAACAATTTAGAGGATCCAGAAGTTTTGATGGAATCTTTCATGTAACTGTGAAGCATATTACGTTTGAATCTAAATGAACTGAAGTCAACAGTAATGATGTGATGTCGTTTCAGGAAGTGCTGTTAAAGAGATCAGCAGACTTAGTAGAGGCCCTGTATGGAATGCCCCACAACAATCAGGTATGTCATCATATAAGCCATTTTAATTGCAAAAAAAAGAAAAAAAAAAAGTGAACATTCAGATGTATTTTGTTATTTGATTGTTTTGGTAAAGAGATAACACAGTTTCCCAGAGTTTTAAAATGCTTTGATCATACACATATTCAATTAACGGATTTTGAAGCCAGGGAAAAACAATCTGTACAGTATCTATATATCATAATTAGTAGTTATCTTGAGTCTATCATCTGTGAAAACGATCTAATCTGAATGACCCACCAAAAATACACTGCCAGAGGCCGTACATTACAAAACCTTTTTTTACGACCTAAACTCACAATCACCTATGGAACTCTCTCTCCACCTTTCCCCGCTCCCTCCCTCCCCCAGGAGATCATCCTGAAGCGGGCAGCGGACTTGACCGAGGCCCTGTACAGTGTCCCCCGCAGCCACAACCAGCTGCCCTCGCTCAGCGGCTCGGCAGCTCACTCCGGCATGATGGGAGTCAACTCCTTCAGCAGCCAGCTGGCAGTCAACATCTCTGAGGCCTCGCAGGGGGACCAGGGTGAGTGCTGCAACCCCCCACCATGACCCGTCACCCCACGATCGTCACCCTCCACCCTCTGATCCTCTCACCCCTTCTCTGTGTATTGGTGTCCCCTGTGGATATGTGGTGATTGCTAGTCCAATGTTTCTCCTCAATGTACAGTGGGGCAAAAAAGTATTTAGTCAGCCACCAATTGTGCAAGTTCTCCCACTTAAAAAGATGAGAGAGGCTTGTAATTTTCATCATAGGTACACTTCAACTATGACAGACAAAATTAGAGAAAAAATCCAGAAAATCACATTGTAGGATTTTTTATGAATTTATTTGCAAATTATAGTGGAAAATAAATATTTGGTCAATAACAAAAGTTTATCTCAATACTTTGTTATATACCCTTTGTTGGCAATGACAGAGGTCAAACGTTTTCTGTAAGTCTTCACAAGGTTTTCACACACTGTTGCTGGTATTTTGGCCCATTCCTCCATGCAGATCTCCTCTAGAGCAGTGATGTTTTGGGGCTGTTGCTGGGCAACACGGACTTTCAACTCCCTCCAAAGATTTTCTATGGGGTTAAGATCTGGAGACTGGCTAGTCCACTCCAGGATCTTGAAATGCTTCTTACGAAGCCACTCCTTCGTTGCCTGGGTGGTGTGTTTGGGATCATTGTCATGCTGAAAGACCCAGCCACGTTTCATCTTCAATGCCCTTGCTGATGGAAGGAGGTTTTCACTCAAAATCTCACGATACATGGCCCCATTCATTCTTTCCTCTACACGGATCAGTCGTCCTGGTCTCTTTGCAGAAAAACAGCCCCAAGGCATGATGTTTCCACTCCCATGCTTCATAGTAGGTATGGTGTTCTTTGGATGCAACTCAGCATTCTTTGTCCTCCAAACACGACGAGTTGAGTTTTTACCAAAAAGTTATATTTTGGTTTCATCTGACCATATGACATTCTCCCAATCTTCTTCTGGATCATCCAAATGCTCCCTAGAAAACTTCAGATGGGCCTGGACATGTACTGGCTTAAGCAGGGGGACACGTCTGGCACTGCAGGATTTGAGTCCCTGGTGGCGTAGTGTGTTACTGATGGTAGGCATTGTTACTTTGGTCCCAGCTCTCTGCAGGTCATTCACTAGATCCCCCCGTGTGGTTCTGGGATTATTGCTCACCGTTCTTGTGATCATTTTGACCCCACGGGGTGAGATCTTGCGTGGAGCCCCAGATCGAGGGAGATTATCAGTGGTCTTGTATGTCTTCCATTTCCTAATTATTGCTCCCACAGTTGATTTCTTCAAACCAAGCTGCTTACCTATTGCAGATTCAGTCTTCCCAGCCGGGTGCTGTCCTTTGACAGCTCTTTGGTCTTAGCCATAGTGGAGTGTGGAGTGTGACTGTTTGAGGTTGTGGACAGGTGTCTTTTATACTGATAACAAGTTCAAACAGGTGCCATTAATACAGGTAACGAGTGGAGGACAGAGGACCTCTTAAAGAAGAAGTTACAGGTCTGTGAGAGCCAGAAATCTTGCTTGTTTGTAGGTGACCAAATACTTATTTTCCACCATAATTTGCAAATAAATTCATTAAAAATCCTACAATGTGATTTTCTGGATTTTATTTCCTCATTTTGTCTGTCATAGTTTACCCATGATTAAAATTACAGGCCTCTCTCATCTTTTTAAGTTGGAGAACTTGCACAATTGTTGGCTGACTAAATACTTTTTTTGCCCCACTGTACGTATCCTGGCTATCCTGTAGTGATACTTTAGTGTCTGTCAGCGCCTCTGCTTTTAGTAGCCATATACACCAGGCCTGGCCCTCTGTGCATACATCCACTCAGTGAAACATTCCCCCAGATCCAAGCGTGTGTGTGTGTACGTGCGGGTGTGTGAGTGTGTGTGTGTGTGTGGCAGACAGTGACACCAGCTCCCTGTCACTATTCATTGGGAGTGTATGAGAAGGGGAGGTGATAATGAGTTCAGAAATGCAGACAATGTGGCATGAATAAAACAACCAGTTTAGATACTGAATACAGCCAGAGACAGTAGCTTGGTCAAGGGGTCAGGGAGCAGTGTGTGTTTGTGTGTCTCTCTTAACAGCTTTGACTGTGAAATACACTTTCAAAAATGCATAAGCATGTCATTAAGCATATGTTATAATGCAAAGCCCCCCACGCACACACGCACGCACACACACACGCACACACACACACTATCCTAGAGAGGGCTGTTTCCTTTGATAAAGCAGCTCTGTGACTGATGCACAGGAAATATGTCTGAACGTGTGATGAACACATTGGCTCACGTCGGAGTCGAGGATATGGATAGAAAGAGGAAATGCGAGCGATATCTAGAGCTGTTTTCTCTCCCCTGACACCTCAGCGTTCTAGTTCCCCCTTTTCTATCCCTCCTTCCCTCCACCCGTCTGCTTTTCACATTGACATACGAGAGAACACCTACAGGAATCTATGAGGTCATGGGAACAGGACCGCAGCAAATGGTGAAAATACATAATGCCATATTTTATGTCCGTGATCATTGGAACATTACAACCCAGAATCAGACTATTTCCCCCTACTGTTGTACAACTATGAAATGCCTCTTTGTGCTCCTAGAAAGGATGCACTATGATTAAAACCTTAATATACAGGGCAGATCATACAGCCGTATCAAACGCATGAGGAATGTCATTTACTGAATCAATTCCAGACCAGCGTTATGGATCTGCTTTACATCAACAGCTAAATGGATTATGTCATTTCTCCTCTGGCATTTGTCTTAAAACAGGCATCCACTCCACTTGTTTTACTTTATGCTGACAGTTTCCTCTGGAGCAAATAGGGAAACTACATTGTGGCGTGTCTCGGTCTCATTGACCTCCAGAGGCTGACCTCGTCATTGCCTCAGTCAGCGATTTCTGGATAGGGTTACTGACTGCTCCCCCTAGGCTAGGCCTGTCCTTCATGTCTCACCCCAATAGAGGAGTGGAGTTGCCTTAACCCTCTCCCCCCGATACCACCTAGAGCCTTTAGTTGATTGGCCTTCATCTAGGATGTATTGAATACCCGTGCTCCCTTCGTTATAGCACTCTCCCCTTCACGAGGCACTAGCGCTTGCACCAACTTGGGGGCTTAGTTGGAGGCCAGAGAGAAAGGCACAATATGCCAAGTAGCACAGTGTGCTCAATCTTCCTCTCTCTCCTTCTCTCCTTCTCTCCTTCTCTCCCACACTCTTAGAAATAAAGGGGCCTGGAAGAACCTTTTGGGTTCATGACGGAACCATTCCAGTTGGTGGAACCTTTCCAGTTCCTTTCCGGAAACTTTTTGTGATGGGAGTGGTTCAATTTTGAACCTATTTAATGATATATTATGGAGGTGGCAGCCTATCAGATTGGAGGCGTGGCTATCAGAGGAGGTTGGAGGCGTGGCTATTATTTTTGGTCACCCTTTGGCATAAATGTAATTCCTGTTCTTCATGTTAAGTCGGTACACTGCAAACTAAAATGTTTCTTGAATATTTATGCATATTATATATTCTAATATAATATTAATAATATTAACATTGCTGATTACATACAGTAATAAAGTGGTAACTAGTCCAATCTTGGGATTTGCATCGGCTCTTGACCAACTCACACCTCTGTTAGCCTCATTGAAGTTACAAAATTGTTCAACCTTAACAACAAAACAGTTAACAGGAATGACATTTACTCTAATGGGTGGCCAAAAAAAAACTACTAAGCCAAGCCTCCACTCCAGGGTTCCTTCAGGAATCCGTTGCTACATTGAACTTTTAAAGGTTCGTCCAAGAATCCCTTACCTAGCCAAAGGTGCAAATATGAACCTTGAGGAACTCCAGGGGTTCCTTGAGGATCTCCAGGGTTCCTCAAGTCACCAATAATTCTAAGAGTTCACTCTCCTTATCCTCCCCACTCCCACTCTCTCTCCCTTTCCCACTTTTTGGTTTGAGCCAACGCAATTCCCAGCAGGAGAGCAATTGATGGAGCTCTGCCCTGGGATCAGGGAGAGTGCAGGCAATGGGAAACACATGTCAGAAACAACGGTGGAGGGAGTGGCAGCATGGACAATCCCTCGCAAAAGCCACACTTTGTCTGATTCAACTCTGCAATGCATTGGAGAAACATGGACATTTACAATACGGTTGCATTTTGGAAAGCCCCCCTCTTACCAAATCGAACATATGCTTTATCACTTCTGACATAATATTTATTAACCCTTGTTCAAATTTGAAGTGCAAAGGGAATTGTGCTCATACAATGAGGGGAGAGGGGTGGTTTTAGTTCTGGAGGAGAGCAATGCAATTCTTAATACTTTCTATATAGGAATTTGGCCCATGCTGTTCGAGGTTGTCAACGGATCTTGTTCAAACTGCACGGTTTTGATGACATTGGATTGACCATAGCATTTCGTCCTTTCGTCCAGGTTACTCCCGTAACTCCAACAGTGTATCGCCCCGTGGCTACGTCCCCAGCTCCACGCCCCAGCAGTCCAACTACAACACCATCACGTCCACCATGAACGGCTACGGAGCGGGCATGACCAACCTGGGGGTGCCAGGCTCACCCAGCTTCCTCAACGGCTCTGCCGCCAACTCCCCCTACGCAAGTAAGTACAGCCTTATTTGGTCTCAATGATCATCACTGTAACAAAACACTGGGGGATCATTTGGACAGTAGTATTCTGATTCAGTCCAGGAGGGATGCAGTGTGGGACGCAGTGTCTGCTAGCACTTCTCTTACTTTGCGTTTACTCAGTGACTGATTTAGATCTGGGGCGCCAAGTGTGTGGACTCACAGACTAAATCATTGACGTCAGTTTACTATTGGTCAATTCAGTGGAGGCATCCGCTGGCGTTCTAGAGGACTGGTGTTGAGGACACCTGCTGTAGGATCTACATTGGAATTCCTCACACACATCTCATAGATGACATCACTGGGATTCCTTCTCTCTCCCTCAGTGCTAGAACCCTCCAGGGTCTCTGTCCCTGATTTTTCCTTCACCACTCTGCAAATAACATGCTTAGTGTCACGATTCTGCTCTGAGGTCACAGTTGTTTTAGAGAGAGTCTTGAACTCTAACTGTCAACCTCTGTGACTCATTGAATTGCTTATTATTTAGGCTACAGCATCACAGAGCAAAGTCTCCCAAAATAATAACAGTGTCCCAGTAGTTGTAAATTCTGGATGCTGAACTGAAAGTGGATTTTTGTCTGACACTTGATGTGTAAGGTTATGCATTGTCTACTGAAGGGAAAGGTTGGGTTTGTCTGTCTATACCATGCATTGTACAAGTCTTCATCTGCTTTGCCTATACCTTGTTCCATCTCCTTCATTACTTAACACTACTAACATACTAACACCCTCATAGATTCATTCATGCTATGGGCCAAACCCATTCAGTTGGATCAGTAACAAAACATGTAAACTGTGACTTTACAGAGCAAGAATACGTTAATAGTTCAAGGAAGATAAAAACAAAATAACTATTTACATGTAGGGATACATACAATTTGCATTTTGTCATCAATTTTAGACTTCCATTTTGAATTTCTGTATTTGTGAGATATGAGGCTAAATGCTGCTTCAGGGTTTCATACTTTCCTGGATTCATATGTCTTGTGAATAAAGATGCAATAACTCGTAGGTACAGAAATGAACCAAGCCAGTATGGGGAGAATGGGGTATCAAATGCATTGTGCTTTAAATTAAATTGCTTCATTATCACAGTCAGTATTTCAGCCATTAACATTCTACACACATGCATACACACGCACACACACATATATTTGTTTGTGAACATGGATGGAGGTTGCTGCTATCCTCAAGAACAAGGTATTGTTTGTGTCAAAGTCTAAAATGGGCCTTCAAGTTATGGATCAACTTGCAGATATTGAGCACCTTTTACTCCGAGCATGTTACTCCAGACCTTGGCCCTTCTTCAGGCAGGCATCCATTCCTCAGCCCCCATGCATGCCCTCACTGTACAGCTCATCTCAGTCCACTCACTCACCAACCTCTGTCTGTCTGTCTTCTCCGTTAGGATCAACCACCTCCCCCTCCTCCTCCTACTCCTCCTCCTCCTCCATCCCTCTGTTCTCCGGTGGACCCATAGGCCCTTATTCATTCTCTCCTGTCCATATGATCTCTGCAGTCAAACAGAAGAGCGCCTTCGCCCCTGTCGTGCGGCCACAGACCTCCCCGCCCCCCACCTGCACCACCACCAATGGCAGCAGCCTACAGGGTGAGCATCCCGCCCCTCAGTCCCACCCACTTCTGCCTGGGTCACTGTTAGAAAAGGGCATGTCATGGATACCCTGTTATGCTAGAACTCACACAACAAAATGATATGACCTGAGTTAGTAGTGGATTGAAGGTCAAAGTTGATCCATAACTTCTGGCTCTGAGTGACTTTTCAAAACATTCATCACAATCAAATCATTTGGCTGAGAATCTTTGTTCACATAGAGTGATTATAAGGGCTCGATCCAATATGCATGGCTGAAGCGTTACAGATTGTGCGGTGGGAATGTAAAGGTCATTTCCGATTGAGCCGACATATGTAGTGTTAACCGTGAATGCAGTCTCAGCTAACGCGGGAACATTGCCTTTACATTTCTATCACACTATAACTCCGAACCTCAGCGATACAGATTGAATCCAGGCCTTAGTTAAATGTAACATGACTGGAAAAGTTATTATATTTGAAAAATATAATTTTGTCATTCTTAGGTTTTGCAGCAAATCCATATGCATATCATAATTACCTCAACACACGGCTTTTCATTTAAGAGGGTGTGTAATGATTTTCTATGGGATATGTATCCTTACAACATTATATTTCAATGTTATAGATGCAAAACATGTTATGGATACAAAACATCTCGCCACATTTATAGGTAACCAGCGTGTCTGTTGTCTTTCAGCCATGGCAGGTCTCATAGTCCCACCTATGTGAAGAAGACCTTCTGCCAGACAGACCACATTTCCACTGGCTCACAGAATCTCTACAACAGAAGCTTAAAGCTCATCAATCTCCAAAACAGGACCATGAAACCCCTTCACTCCTGGAAACAGAGCAAACAGCACAACAAAGAAAATTACAGTAACCGATAACCCGTAAAATGTCACTAGAGTATGTTTGTGTTGGTTCAGTAATTGAGTTCACCGTCACCTTCTGTGCTTTGCATTTTGGGACTTTCCTTGCCCAATGGATAGCATTCCAACATATATATGTGTGAAGGGTTAGCTCATCTGAAAATATAGCGAATAATAAACTGTGGATTTGAAAGGCAGGTAGTTAATCCTTGTGGTGTGAGTATTGTCCTGAGTCCTAAACAAGAAAAGTCATTTGACTGGATCTTCTAATGAACCGAGTTCCTTTTCAGTCATATAACCACTGTGAGCAGGGAACGTGGAAAGGCCTATAGTTCAAAACTGTCAGCTATGGAAAAAGTGCAGAATCCAAGAATATCAAACTCTCCGTCAATTGTCAGACTCAAAATAGGTGGGAGTTTCAATGAAAATTCCCCCCAATGTCTATAAAAAACCCGCTTCAAAAGACCATTGATATCTAATGTCAAAGTCTAATAGCATTTTTGTTTGTGTACCATAGCTTTTAATAATGTGTGTGTTTATCATATTTAAAGGGAAATGCAGTAATTTTCTAATCTAAAGAAAGGGTTGGCAAACATTCTGCCAAGGAGAGAAAAGCAAATGTTATACTAATATTTGCCCACTACCAGAGTCATGCCAGGGCAGCCCAAGGTTGTGAGGTTCAAAGGTTTTGGATGTCTACCATTTTTGAACCACAGTACAAAAGATATATTTCCGGGGTGTGTTGATTGATAGATTTTAACCAGAAATGCTTGCAGCAGTTTTAATCACATTTAGGTACCAGAGTTCTTGTTATTCTTCTGATTGTGCTTATTTTGTATGTATTTATAAAGTATGTTTTGGGATTCCTTTTGTGATTTAGGCCTGAATGATAGTCTCAAATATACATGTAAACACATTCGATGTCTTAATACCTTTTAGATATTGTAAAAAGATTGAAAAAGGAGATGAACAACCCTTTTGTAAAAACAAAAAAAGTTGAAACATGACATGGTCACCCTGTCTTTTAAAGCAGGATATATGCTCCACCACTTTTGTATAAAAATGCATTTCCGATACTATATTTAACTTTTTTTTTGTACACAGCATTTGTGTTTCCCCCCTGTTCTTCTTGTCTTTTCTGTGTTACTGTGAAATGTGTATTATCATGGTTATTTCTTAATGCACTATTTTAGTTGGGGCACTTACAAGAGCAATGCATCTTAGCAAGCAAGAAAAACTAAAAGCTAATGACAAAAGCTAGTACAAATATTAACCAAGATGTTTTTTTTGGGGGGGGGGATTCACATTTTTGTCATTGTGGCTGAAATGGAAAGGTCATTGTCATGTGAATGTCTCTAGTTCAAAAACTCTTCTATCATAAACCTCTCTTAGTTCATTGGTTAGAATTCAACTCCTTTCCCATGTTATTTGGACCCAAGCCTACTCCTTGTGTTTTGGTGAGAATGAATGTAATACACATGCCTGTACGAATCAGCTGCGAAGTTGTAACCCAAGTAAACCTTCAATAACTGTCGAAGGACCACTCAAGTGTAGGGTTCAACTCTCTCAAGGAACCTTGATGTTAGTGTTTTTGGTGGTGGTGGTGGTGTTATTGCCGTTGCACACAATCTATCATTTACTTATGCAATTTGTATTTACTGTAATGCAAGTTCTCTCTCCACATTTCAGTGGAATGGTTTTGAAACATAAAAGAACACAAGACATAATTGATGCCTTACAATAGAACATGATCCAACTTAATGCATTTTCATTATTTTGATACTCTAATTGAAGTGTGGTTCATTTGAGTTATGCTTTTGCAGATGTTTAAGAATGAGTTAAAGTTGTCATTAATTTGATGCTTTCGATTAATTTAATAACACAGGCCCATCATTTGAGCTGCAGAGGATGTAGTTTAAACTGGGATATGTTGGAGGGCACTTCCTTCTCCAAATGTCCACATATCTTGTTTAATAGTGGACAATAGGTGACAAATCAATGATGAGCCTGATTATATCTTTGATTGTATGCAAATTCTGTGCAGTGATTTCCATACATCGGCAATCATCGGGTGGCATCAACTGTCGTCATAATGTGGGCTTGTAAAAAAAAAGCGGAAAAATCTGTTACGCTTTTTTGAAAGCCATTTTTCAATTACGAGATTGAAGGCCAGCTCATAGAATGTCTTTTAGAGTGCACTTGTACACTTCACAAAACATCTGAATTCAATATCATGGAGTTCTAAACCCATTTTCAATGAAAACACAAGTTTTCTCTTCAAGTTAAATCTTGGCTGACTTTTCACAATCCTCCCCTTCAACCCCCATTCCCTGTATCCATTCCATCCATATACTGAGTTTTAAATAGCTTGATTTAAAAAATGTTTTGTCATAGTTGTAGAAAGCTTGCTTTTTGCTGCCCTGGTTTTCAGCAGAGGTTTTTTAAATTGTAAAGTGTACTTTCTCAATGTTTAATTCAATGTGAAAAGGGGAGAGGTACTGCATCTATGTGAAATATGAAATGTACCATCAAAGTGTATCAAAGCACAATGTTTAATTAATGTCTTCAGAATACAAATGAGGGGGATCTCTCCAGCTTCTCCTTCTCTGTCTTTGACCATGCTGTAAATAGATGCATGTTTCTTTCTGTGATCCAGTAGTTTTTGTACAGAAACGGACTAATAAAGAATACATTTGGCCTCAAAAAGCGATGTTGTATTGTTGGTTATATCTTCTGTATTGGAGTTCATTCTGCTTAGGGCGGCAGGTAGCCTAGCGGTTAAAAGTGTTGGGCCAGGCACTCTGGATAAGAGCGTCGACTAAATTAATCAAATGTGAATGTTATGAGGGGTTTAGCTACAAATCTATAATGAACAAAAATGGAAACGCAACATGCAACAATTTCAACGACTTTACTGAGTTACGGTTCATATGAGGAAATCAGTCAATTTCAATAAATTCATTACGCAGTAATCTATGGATTTCACATGACTGGGCAGGGGTGCAGCCATTCAGAATATATTTCCCCCCCCCACAAAAGGGCTTTATTACAGCCAGAAATACTCCTCAGTTTCATCAGCTGTCCGAATGGCTGGTCTCAGATGATCCCTCAGGTGAAAAAGTCAGATGTGGAGGTCCTGGGCTGGTGTGGTTACACGGTTGGTCTGCGGTTGTGAGGCCGGTTGGACATCGAGAAATTAACATTAAATTCTCTGCTAACAGCTCTGGTGGACATCCTTGCAGTCAGCATGCCAATTGTACGCTCCCTCAAAATTTGAGACATCTGTGGCATTGTGTTGTGTGACAAAACCGCACATTTTAGAGTGGCCCCTGGTTCGCCTGTGTAATGATCATGCTGTTTATTCAGCTTCTTGATATGCCGCATCTGTCAGGTGGATGGATTATCTTGGCATGCGTATGGAACATTTCTGGGATATTTCAGCTCATGAAACATGGGACCAACACTTTCCATGTTGCGTTTATATTTTTGTTCAGTGCACAATCATATATTCCCTCACATAGCAGGGGGCAACAATAACCAAACCAAGTACTCCTAGCTTCATAAAAAAACCTTCCAGACAAGCTCATCCTTCAAAAGCTTCAACCTTTTGGAAGCTCGTTCAACTCTCCTCAGTCTACGGGAGATACTTTTGCAACAGCCTCCAAAGATCTCATTTTATGATGAAAATCTTGGCTCTCAAACTTTCAAACGGGGCCTCTCAGATTACATATTGACCAGTGCTTATCTGAATCGATCATTCAAAGTCTGAGGAAGGTAAACAATTCCTCCCTCTGTAAATGGCAGCAAATCATCGGGTAAAAACATGATCTCCATGGTTGCAAGTTTAGACTTATGTTTTGAGTCAAAGAGACAGGTTTTCAAAATTGTACAAAGTGACTTCATCACTTTAGTGACTCGTCCTCATAAAGGCACTACATAGGGAGCACACAAGGCAATTCATTTGTGCAGGCTAGTGTGCGTGTTTGCAAGAGTTCATGTGTTTTTGTGTGTGCCTACCTGTTTGATAGTTTGTATTCTGTGCACAGGCTTCCTCAGGGGCTTCCTGAGATAGATGCCCTTAACTCTACCCAGTTCTCTTTTTAATGCCATTAGAGTAGATCAGCAGATGTCTTTATCAAGTCAGCAGCCCCTCAGTAGGAAGTCTGCTTTACAACCTTCAAGCACGTAGGAGGATCGGAACATCAGCTATCTATGAGATTTAGCATCCGAGGCTACAAAAGGCTACGTTGATTAGACACCATTAGCTTTCTACGCCACAGGTTGTGAGTAATTAACCCTACTTTGGTAGTCAGCAGTATCTTGATGAGTTTTGATGACTCTTTGTTGTCGGTACACAGTGCTCGTTAGTAAGGTTCTTCGCCCAAAGCCTTCTAGAGCACGCCCATGGAAAACCATCTCCCAGAACCCGAGTCCTTCCCCTGTAAGCCTCTGGTACCAAAGCCAATATACATCTGGGGTCTGCCAATGCAGGGCGGTAGCTAAGTAGGCCAGGCTATATACAACTTGGCCACCAACCCATAATAAGTGGTTTGTCAAGTAGAGAGCCCATTAATGGGTTTGACATATTTGAGCGAGAGCGCTCCATAATACATGATCAGGGTTTCCTCTGATAAGATTTCCTGGGAAAAAGATTCTCATTCAGCGCCTTGAAAGAGGAGGATGTTGTAGTGTTTCTGGGTGTTTTGGCTGGTAACATACAAGCACTAAGTTAGCATCTGTAGAGGAAGGAAGGAAGGAAGGAAGGAAGGAAGGAAGGAAGGAAGGAAGGAAGGAAGGAAGGAAGGAAGGAAGGAAGGAAGGAAGGAAGGAAGGAAGGAAGGAAGGAAGGAAGGAAGGAAGGAAGGAAGGGGAGGAGAGGAGAGGAAGCTTCCACTAAGGGCTCGATTCAATTCGTATCGCAGAAGTTCAGTCTGCTGTTCCCATATGCTTCAAGAGGGCCACCATTGTTCCTGTTCCCAAGAAAGCTAAGGTAACTGAGCTAAACGACTACTGCCCCGTAGCACTCACTTCCGTCATCATGAAGTGCTTTGAGAGACTAGTCAAGGACCATATCACCTCCACCCTACCTGACACCGTAGACCCACTCCAATTTGCTTACTGCCCCAATAGGTCCACAGACGACGCAATCGCAACCACACTGCACACTGCCCTAACCCATCTGGACAAGAGAAATACCTATGTGAGAATGCTGTTCATCGACTACAGCTCAGCATTTAACACAATAGTACTCTCCAAACTCGTCATCAAACTCGAGACCCTGGGTCTCGACCCCACCCTGTGCAACTGGGTACTGGACTTCGTGACGGGCCGTCCCCAGGTGGTGAGGGTAGGTAACAACATCTCCACCCCGCTGATCCTCAAAACTGGGGCCCCACAAGGGTGCGTTCTGAGCCCTCTCCTGTACTCCCTGTTCACCCACGACTGCGTGGCCATGCACGCCTCCAACTCAATCATCAAGTTTGCGGACGACACTACAGTGGTAGGCTTGATTAACAACAACGACGGGACGGCCTACAGGGAGGAGGTGAGGGCCCTCGGAGTGTGGTGTCAGGAAAATAACCTCACAATATATGTCAACAAAACAAAGGAGATGATTGTGGACTTCAGGAAACAGCAGAGGGAGCACCCCCCTATCCACATCGACGGGACAGTAGTGGAGAGGGTAGTAAGTTTTAAGTTCCTCGGCGTACAAATCACGTACAAACTGAAATGGTCCACCCACACAGACAGCGTTGCGAAGAAGGCGCAGCAGCACCTCTTCAACCTCAGGAGTCTGAAGAAATTCGGCTTGTCACCAAAAGCACTCACAAACTTCAACAGATGCACAATCGAGAGCATCCTGTTGGGGTGTATCACCGCCTGGTACGGCAACTGCTCCGCCCACAACCGTAAGGCTCTCCAGAGGGTAGTGAGGTCTGCACAACGCATCACTGGGGGCAAACTACCTGCCCTCCAGGACACCTACACCACCCGATTTCACAGGAAGGCCATAAAGATCATCAAGGACAACAACCACCCGAGCCACTGCCTGTTCACCCCGCTATCATCCAGAAGGCGAGGTCAGTACAGGTGCATCAAAGCAGGGACCGAGAGACTGAAAAACAGCTTCTATCTCAAGGCCATCAGACTGTTAAACAGCCACCACTAACATTGAGTGGCTGCTGCCAACATACTGACTCAACTCCAGCCACTTTAATAATGGGAATTGATGGAAATTGATGTATAAATGTATCAATAGCCACTTTAAACAATGCCACTTAATATAATGTTTACATACCCTACATTACTCATCTCATATGTATATGTATATACTGTACTCTATATTATCTACTGCATCTTGCCATCTCTATGTAATACATGTATCACTAGCCACTTTAAACTATGCCACTTTATGTTTATATACCCTACATTACTCATTTCATATGTATATACTGTACTCTATACCATCTACTGAATCTTGCCTATGCTGTTCTGTACCATCACTCATTAATATATCTTTGTGTACATATTCTTTATCCCTTTACACTTGTGTGTACAAGGTAGTAGTTGTGGAATTGTTAGGTTAGATTACTCGTTGGTTATTACTGCATTGTCGGAACTAGAAGCACAAGCATTTCGCTACACTCGCATTAACATATGCTAACCATGTGTATGTGACAAATAAACTTTGATTTGATTTGATTTACTGTATAGTGTGCTTGAAATGTAAAGCCAGCATATGCAGCATTTACCATGAATGCAGTCTCCGCAAACGCGGGAACTTTTCCTTTATATTTAAATCACGTGGAACTTCAGCCCTCACAGGCCGAAAAGGTGACCCGTATTTATATGATGGCCATATTCCACCATATTCCACCTCAATACTTTCTAGAAGCCTCTTTTCCTATCATCTTATCACTTCAACCTTACTGATCTGAAAGGACTGGCCCGGCTGTAACGAGTGGGAACATTCCACCTCGGCCATTACATAGCCTACAAAAAGCACAAGAGAGGATACTTTATTTTTCATGCATCATTCAAGTCTTGCATTCGTAGTTTGCATAGCTCTAATAAGTTTAAAAGAAGAGGTGGTATAGATGTTGTGCAGGTGTATTTTGCTTGGGGGTTTGGCCGGAGTGAATTGGATGACAAAGTTCATTCCACTACACCATACATCTGCACTCTGAAATGTTGAAGAATTAGACCCTTTCCTGTGTGTTGATGATGTCATGGTGACACTGCAGGCCTGACTTTGGGCTGGGGAGGGTTCATAACAGTAAAACGGCACTCAGGACTGACAGGGGACTGTAAGTCATCTCGCACAGGAAGTGCCCTGGGCCTCAGCCTGCGATGACATCGGAGACCTCCGCCAACTCTGCACAGTTAAGACGGTATGTAAATCACCCGTACAAAAGTTCAACCTAGCAGCCATGTTTCCTGGGAAGGACCGATGCTGGAGGAGCTTTGGAAATATGATGTTGGCCTATCAAAATCATGTGTTGTAAAACCGCTGCAAAAAAAGAGCACATATTTCAGTGTCAGGCTCACTGATTGCCTCGTCTTTTGGAGTAAGGTTAGAGAGTCTGGGTGTTTAATAGTTCGTGAGTCCCACGAGCTTTTGGTACTGTGACTACGTGACAAATCAAACTGTATTCATAGATGTGTCGTTATCTTCATAGCCTATGACATTACTGAACTGCAGACGACTCAAGGTCCGAGGGGTTCTGTAGTCTGGGGTTGGAACCTGCTTCTGTCCTCTCAGAGGATAGGGTTATGGTTGATGGTGGTAATGGGAAAATTGATCTATATTCACAGAGCATATCTATAAACCAATACAGAATTGGTGGATTCATTGATTCAATGTATTACAATGACAGTAACGTCTACAGTTTATAAATATTATTACTAACCTCATAAACAATGTAATACTTTTCAGTGAATGGTATGTCCATATTAACTCACTGATGCCTTCCTCCTACTACATGTTGAACTGTGTTGGTTTCAAAGCTGAAATGATTTCAGGAGCCCCTGCCAATCAAAAAGCCTTCAGTAAATTAGCATTAGTAAACAAGGATATTGCCTACATTTTCTCTGTCAACCTTTTATTGCAGTGGGCTTATTCAAAGTCACACAGGGTGATTCTTGGTAGTCTTAAATCTACTTTGAAACAAAAGTATACACCTCACACACATGTTTATGGACTTGTACCACACACCTGTACCATGTCAGATATAGAGTTGAAATGTAGTGCATTATGAGTTTGCATCCCAATATTACACTTTATATACATCACAGAAGACTGAAATATAACACAGCCGTTAAACATAGAAACTCTGCATTATCGTCGACAAAATAACACTTAATAATAATAATAATAATAATAATAACATTCCACCCATGAGGCTAAAGACGGCGGTTTTGGTCATTGACTGCAGGAAACTATATAACTTGACATCTTGATTGAGGCTATGTTCACTGGCCATTATTTGCATGTACAGTACTGCGTAAAAGCTTTAAATATATATACATATACATACTGTATATATTTCCTTGTCTATCCCCTTCCTCCCCTCCCAACAATTTGAACTACCATTTTGCCCCAATTTCTCCATTCCCTTCAGAAAAACTCATTTCTGTTAAATCAGTATCCCTCAAATCAGCAGCCCACCCCTCAAATCCCAAATGCATTTCTCTCCTACAACACTGCTTACTTAAACAAACAAACCACCACCCTGTAATAGCTGCCAC
Organism: Oncorhynchus kisutch; assembly: GCF_002021735.2. Lineage (NCBI taxonomy): Eukaryota > Metazoa > Chordata > Actinopteri > Salmoniformes > Salmonidae > Oncorhynchus > Oncorhynchus kisutch. The sequence goes on from NC_034192.2 coordinate 37,897,570, forward strand.
AACATGAAATGTCAGTTTTTGAGAAACATTGGCACACTCAAGTGGAATTTAGAAACAACTGTTTGCCATTAATCTGTCATTATACATTATGGTAGGTGTTATGTAATGTGTTATGACAGTATTATGAGAGGACAGTTTAAAACCAAAGTGTTTTTGTTTCATCAATTAATTTCAAATGGGTATAAATGCAGTCAGCTGTGTGTGTGAGTTTGGGGCAGGGCAGGGTTCTTTATGGTTAGTGTCACTGTGTCACTCAATGGTCCCTCAGCATAGCTCAGGGCTGCTGCTACAGAGGACCTTGGTGAAACCCCTGGGTAGGAAACCCAACCTCATAAATATGGAGCAGAGCAGGGGAAGTGCTCCGTTTCTAGAGGTCCCCCCTGGAGATCCACAGTCACTCTCTCAACAGTTCCCAGGAACCATGTATGTGCAGCAGTGAGAGAGAGAGAGAGAAAAATGTCCTTTGTTTTGTTTTGATTGGACTTCCCCCCCCTCCCTAGGACCTTACAGAGATGTTTTCTCAAAGACAAGCAAAGCACAGAACACCTCCCCAAGAAAACAGAAAGACACGTACAAGAGTAAACTTTACACCTGTTTCCCTTTTTCATCTGTCTTCATTTGTGTGGGGGAGGCAGGATGTTTAGCTTGGCTGTGACCTGCCTCATGACTTAATCCCTGGGTGCTATTGTTAAATTTTCGGAAAAATAATGAAAACCAAATGTGGCGTGGGACCCTGTTTTGAGTTTCAGGGCCTGCGCTTTAACAATGTTACATTTCCAGCCATTGAGGCCAAATAATTCACTTAGGTTTCCCTTGTAATATTATGCCAAACATGAGATCTTTACTTTGTCAAATCTGGTAAGTATCAAACCAACTGTATCAATAGGAAAACAGTTTTAAAAAGCATTCCCAGAAGAGAGCCCGAAAAACACCTCTCACCTGGAAGCTGTTAAAGCCGACAGGAAATGGAGGCAGAGATCGAGTGCTTCCCAAAAATGTGTATCCCCCTGGAGAATGAAAATATGTAGATTCATCATAAAACATTTATGAGAGGTTGAATTGTAACAGAAGATAAAACATCATCACAGACAGCTGGGCACCCACTGCCCTCAAGGATTATTATCACACAAACATCTACAGACATAACTTTTTCAGATTTTATCTGGGACTTCACTACATCATCACTTTTGATATCCATAATGTGAACTTACATTTTCCAGATGATTCACAGCCATTTTCCCCATCGGTTTGGCAATGTCTCGGCAATATTTGCCCTCTTCACTGATAGATTTGGACTGCCTGCATTGAATTACAACTCGAGCTAAGGCATGCATGGCAAATGTTCTAGCAAAGCCGGTTCCTCCAGAGTGTTTCATGGTCTTATTTTGGACCTAATCTTGTCGCCTGACTTGCCACTTTTGTGAAAACGACTCCCATTGTTAGGGCAGAGACATGAGCGTCTCATCATTATAGCTATACAGATCTCTGGTTCTTTTTTCCATTGAAATTCCTGAAGCACCATGATCGTCATCATGATGGTCTCACAGGCAGAAATCAGTGTTAATAAATCAATCCCCAGCTTGGGTGTGCTCTCCCCTGCTCCCTTAGCTGCTTGATAAACAAATGGATTCTGCATGCCTAATGAGAATGGGGGAGGTAGAGGTAAAGTAAGTAATACCTTTAATGATTTAATGATCTCAACAGACTAAAAAACACCGGCACCTGCCAAAAGCAAGAAACAAAGTCCAAGTCAGGAATTTCTGGACAGCAATACCTCACTGATCACGGACCAGGATTTATTGTATCTTGGCAGATTTACAGTGGACCGTGAGACATTTCTTGGAAAGACAATGCATTGAAGGGAGAGTTCGCATGTAACAGTGCATTGCAGATAAAGACAACACGCGGTCGGAAAAGTTTCAGCCGTCCCTGTAATCCAGGGTTTGTGCATGTCAGGCTTAGCCCGCTAATACAAGGTGATGACATGCAGATGATGAGTAATCAGGAGCACATCTGCATAAGACATCACTCTTTTTTCGCCTGTCAGATGTGAAGGGTTACTGTAACTGTTCACTGTATAGAACAATCGTTCTCCCTCTTAATGTGTTCTGCAGTTCGGTGTAATGTGAGTCCGAGTGGGCACTGACAATAAAGAGAAAAGGTACATTTAAACTCATCGCTTGAGGCCTCCCAAGTGGCGCAGAGGTCTAAGGCACTGCATTGCAGTGTTGCGGCGTCACTACCAGCCGTGACCAGGAGTTGCATAGCGCAGCGCACAATTGGCCCTGCATCGTCCGGGTTAGGGTAGGGTTTACTTGACTCATCATACTCTAGCAACTCCTTTTGGCTGGCCGGGGGCCAGCAGGCTGACTTCGGTCATCAGTTGAACAGTGTTTCCTCCAGCACAGTGGTGCAGCTGGCTTCCTGGTTAAGCGAGTATGTGTTAAGAAGCGCAGTTTAGCAGGTCATGTTTCAGAGGATGCATATCTCGACCTTCGCCTCGCCCAAGCCCGATGGGGAGTTGCAGCGATGAGACAAGATCATAACCACGAAATTGGGGAGAAAAAGGGGTTCGAAATTACAAAAATAAATAAATGAAAACTCTTGTGGGATAGATATACCTACAAGATCAGGTACTTGGCTTGATGGTCCTGGGAATAACAGTCTGGAAACCCCCAAAAACGGAACAAAATTCATTACATGTGGCAGAGCCCACAATTCATTGTTAGTATTCATCATTAAACAACAGGTCGATATTAGTTATGGATCCTTTATTTAAAACAAACGTTAATGATAAGTGGTGACATGATTGTGATTGGGTAGGGGACCATTCATATGGCTTCAGTATCATAACTGAGGCCATCAGAGCTTTCTAAGATGTCTCAAGAGAATGGGTAATAACGTATAGTGGGCACAAATGATTTGGGTGCAACTGAGCAGTCGACAGATAGAACTGGCTATTATCCACTACAATATTACCTTTCTAAAGAATTTGGCCTTGTCCAAAGTTGTTGATTAGAGGATATCACATTTGAGTGCATGTAAATAGCCCTATACCGCTATGATGCTGGCTAGCTTACATCTATTAGTAAATACACTGTTTAGTATGTCACTAAGTAGACTGTCCTTACCAGACTATGGCATTATGAATAGTAAATGTCGCATAATATGAAGCTTGGCGGGTTAATCACATTTTTGGGTTTTGCAATAAGAGACTATGAAATTCTAGTAGACACCTCTGCTGTCAAATTATTTACCAATGCTATGCTTGAATTCCATCTGTCCACTATTGGTGCTGCCCTTAAAAAATCCCCTCTGGGAACTGTGAAGATGTACCAGAGTTCCAGCCTGGCCAAGACTCTTATTAAAACAACGAAGCTCATAATTATTGTGGACTTCCAAAGTAGCGCTAACCATAATGAGGCCACACAGGAACAGCCTTATAAAGAATGAATGTAATAAATAAGCCATTAGATGGGCAGTAAAGATGCAGGAAATAAAAAAACAACACTGAAACAGAGTCTGGACAGATCTCATTGGCTCTTGATGAGCACTTTGAGAAGTTGACATCTCTCAGATTTTCATTCCATTCCTAATTTTGCTGGCTGAAATGTTGAACCTCCTAAATTGTATATATATATATATACTGTAACTGACTATGCCCCTTAATGATGTCATTGAAAATGTAGCGGCGAGATAATAGCTTCTGACGATGATGTAGTGTTTGTTTTCTCCATGTACCACTTGGTTTGCATTCATATTATTCCCAAGTACCCCGATGTGTTTCCCTTAAAATGATTAAATAATTGATGAGAGTTTGTGATCCCTTCCTTTGCTATCAGTGTTTATTATTTATTGTATACACATGGCCCCTAAAGAACTAATGAAATCAAGCCCAAATACCTTTCCCAATCAAATACTAGCAACATCTAATACTAGCAACAGACTCCCACAATTCCATCAAGGCTGAGGAAATTGTCTTTTTAATGGCTGCTTTGAAGTAAAAGGAATTATCATATCTCTGAAAGTATTACACTTCTCCAGAAGGAACCCTACGGTTTTATTCGTTTTACTACTGCTGTCTTTTTACGGATTCGACCGCCATCCCAGAGCAAGCAACACCAAAGTTAACGGCTAACAAAAAGAAGTCAAAGGGATATAACTCCTGGAGATACTAATTACCAATGGCTGTAAAATAAGTCAAACGGGTCATTCTAATGAGCACACTAGAGACCTATTGCTAAACTCCATTAAAAATATATCTATTTTTTTTCAACATCATCACTGTCATCCTATCAAATATAACAAAACAAATTCCTCTTTTAAGGTCATTATGGCACAAAGTTCCAAAATGCATAATTCATGTAATTTTAAGCTTAAAATTAAAGCAGAACATGATGGGAAAGACGAGAGACTGGATGCTATTTCAAGAACATATTTTAATGGGGAAATATTCTCAAAACTTGACTTAATTACATGTTACATTTTTGACCTATATATTTGGATAAGGGCAGACAAAACCATGAAGGGGTAGCAGAGTTTACTGTATGTTTGTCTTCCACTAGGAGATACAGGTGTGAAGGCCAGTCTACCTCCTTGCCTGTCTCACCGACAGAAAAGAGAGTGTGTGTACGGACAGTATTTCCTAAACAAAGACACAGCGTAAACATTAGAATATCAGGTTGGATTGAACTCCAACCTTTAATGGATTGGATCCAGTGGAGAAACTCAAAACATTTGGCTGTAAGACAGGCAGCACTTGAGGCAGTTAATGAGACGATAAGTGCTACTTCTTCGATAACAATCACTCGACATTGGTATCACCTCTTTCTATGCCATCCATTGACTGTGCATCGAGGACTCAGGGGGCTGTTAAACCATGCAGGGTGGGCAGAATCTAATAAAACCGAGTTGACATTTTAATTGCATTTTCCTCATCAAGGAGTAATCTGCAAGATGGTTGTGGCGTTTCTGTTGAGACCAATAAGAATTATATTATGATCACTAATTTATTTGATAAATATGCAGCTCCCAACTCCATTGTGGGAATAGCACAGTGCCTGAAGTTTGTTTCTGTTGTTGCTTTGTGTTGTTGCTTCCATTTGTGTGACATGCTCGAGTGTAGAGTGTATTTATCACAGTATGGGGTTAAAATACCACTTAACTGACAACTACCTAAGTAAAGTACTGTTGTTACTTCTTCACCTACTGTAAGCATCTCTTTATTCTGTTTCGGTATTAAAACATTTATACATCCATGGGGTAGCAACTGACAGCCTTACCCTGGCCCTTGTGTGGGACAGTTGGGACTTCAGATACTTGATGTTTAATGGCCTCTCCCTCAATTGTCACACTATGATAATATGGCTCATAATGGGTTTCATTTAGCAGTTCCATAAACATTACACACTAAATTAGTTTCTTTCAATTCATTAAACTACTTGAAATTGTCATGCTAACTCTGAGCACAGCTGTGAGCCGGAGAGGCAAGGTAATGGCCATCAGCCATGCACTTTCCTGCATGATAAGCATCAGAGCTCAACCTGAACTGTACAGGACCAAGAGTACTGGGGGTGCTGTTTCCCATCACACACACGCACACACACACGCACACACGCACACACGCGCGCACACACGCGCACTCATGCACACACACGCACACACACGCGCACACATGCACACACGCGCACACACGCGCACACACACGCGCACACACACGCACACACACACGCTTAAAATTCACAGTGCTTCCTCTAAGTGTGCTGCCGATGACCAACACCTCTACAGTGATCAACCTCAGTAATCTGTATGTTTTTGACTAACACTATTCTAGCGTGAGTCCAAAAGGTCGTATTACTTATTTTAATCAATTTCCAAAATGTTTCATTGATTCAACTTTGCCTTTGACTCTGTTTCTTTCAAAGCAAACACATTCAACTGTCTGCTCTGGTTGAGGGGTTAAACGTATGAGCACTCGCAGTTGAGATCCCACAAGGCTTAAACACAGAGAAAGAGAAGTAATTGGAACTAGTCAGCGTAGCTACAAACAATTTTTTCCTTTCCGATGAGATTCAAATTTACAGTTTGAATGGCAGAAAAATCCAAGATCTTTCAATTACGGCTTTTCTTTTTTCCTCTGCATTTAAATTGGAAGTGATCTCAGAGGAAATAGTTATCATTTTAATGACAGTCTCCATTCATTAAAACTCTCATTCTTTCCCCCTTCCCTCTCCTGGGGGGCCTCTGGATGAGGAGCAGATTCACAGAGCCTCTATTCAATTACCTCCAAGTTGCCCCCCCTCCCCCCATGGGGCCCCTCTGTGTGGCCCTGGAATCTTGTCCTTGTCAGGCCCAGGTGCCTCGCAGAGAAAGCAGAAACCGAGCAGCATTTACTGTTGTCAGAGGACTAGCTTGTCATGGGGTGCATATGTTTGTAATGCAATGCAGACATGGCATAAGCAACTGTGTATTCAAATGTAAACTGGATGTGACAACAGAGATAAGAATGGGGAATGCACACCGTCCGAAATGTCTGTGGATATGGTATGGAGAATGCCATTGGGCTATTATGCATTACTAGTGATTGGAGAGGCCATATGTGGTAGGCAACTATCTGTTATGATAGACTACAATTATGATGAAATTAAGGCAATTGTTTTTTCACTTTGTGAGTCTCATTAACGCGAGCTAAGCAGGAGACATCAAAGAGAATACAGACTCACATATCAAACATGTCTCCATTAATTTGTTTCACTAAATCTCTTCCAAAACTGATGCACTAGTTGACTGCAGACACAGATTTTGTGATCCTCGTCATTTTCATGTTCGGAAAGCCTTGTAGGTTATACATTTGGAAATAAACCCAAGCAGCAGATTTTCTTCCTCTTACCTGAGGGGCAACAAAGTAACATCTTTAAGAAAGGAAGAAAAAACATTTGATTAGGGACTAATCACGAATTTCACTGAACAACACTTTTAATATTTCAAGATCCTTAGTCGTATGCAAATAGGAACAGCATTAATTGTATCAAACATTAGGAAGTCAAAGCACATAACACTGTTTCAGGGATCGTCTTTTTTCATTGTGTAATTAGGGCCCAAATGTTAATGAATTATGCTAATTCACAACAATTAGCATATAATATTGAAGACAATCAACAATTAGCATATGCTGTGTTGAAGACAATCAAAAGCCCCCTGCAATCCCATATGAACTGCACACACACCTAATGTATAGGACGAGGCCAGAGTGTGTGTGTGAGTGTGTGTGAGATCTGATAACATGCAAAATCAGCATTCTAATTACCTCTGCCTCCCATGCTCCTCTGCTCACCTTCTGCTCCCACAATCCTTCTGGGTTCTGGACAACAACTCACTAAACCTCCCTCTCTCACCCAGGTCAGCCAGGCTGAATAGGAGGCTAGTGTTGAGAGTGGTTGCTCTGGGACCGGGCTGTTGATGTGCCTGTGTAAGGAGATAAGAGCACCTGAAACCGTTAGCGGTAATGTTTTGCATTGTCAGATTTTTGTACCAAGTTTATGGACTTTGCCCTATCAATTGTAACTGTTGTAGTCTTGTCGTGACTAGTTTTTGCTGTTGCATCATTAGCGATTTGGCTAGCAAACTAGTTAATGGCAAGATACTGTATAGCTAAATTATTCAGAGCAGTCAAGTAAAAATCTATTTTGGCTTCCAAAGGTATTAACAGTGGAATAAATAGGTTACGTTGTTGAGCAGTCTAAATACAAAGTTTTATACTGTAGGTAGATCAGCTAAATATGGTAAAACTACCAACAGCATACTTGTGTTTTTCCCACCAGCCTCCTGTCATTCATAATGATTGGACCAGTTGGTCAACTTTCAGCACTCTGGGACTACAGGTAATCTAGCCAGCCAGGACACCGTTGATACAAGTCAGTATTCAACGTCCATCCATGTCTGAGGACGTCGGGAGATGACGCGGAAACCGGCCACTAGGGGCAACAGTTACCTTCAAGGTGTTGTGGATGGGGATGGTGGATGGCCAATAAGCATCTGCCTCTGATTCCAAAGGTTGCAAGTTCAAATCCAGGGGTAGGAAGTTGTTTTTGATATTTTTGTTTTAAGCCTATCCCAAACCTTAACACTTACCTTAAACATTATTGGTGAATGCCTAAACTTAACCTTAAACACTTTGAAATTTGAAGTTTGGGAAACATGGATGAATGTCTAATTCTGACTTGAGACTGTGACAGCTAGTTGAATCTAGCACCCCTGGAAACGTGCCTCCAGGTGCCTAGGCCTGTACCCAATTCCAGGGCCCCATACTTTCCTTCTCCCCTGTCGGGATTGGCCATCCCAGAGCAATGGACGTGGGCTGTCAGGAAGGGTGTGGAGGGGCGTGGAGTCCAGCGCCGGGGCCTGGGTCGTCCATTTGGAACTCATTAAAGTGCTCTGACAGAGGCGAGGCCCTGGTTCTCACATCCTCCAGGGACCACACACTGTCTAAGCTCATTTACAGAGTGTCTTTTCCCACTGACAGCCCTCTAATTCGCATTTGAATTTAGGTCACATTGATCTGGGCCCAGGTCCAAAGCCAACTCCCGGCGGATCCACCGTGCCGAGGCATCCTCTCCACCACCGTGCCGCGGTCAAGCAGGAGAGAGAGAAAGATTTTGCTGAGAAACAGCCTGTAGCGCCACGGGTGTGATTGTGTTACGGTCGAGGATGGTTTTGCACACTGTGGAAGCAGGTTGCTCTGCTCTGGTGTTTCAAGGATGTGGGTTTGAGAGTGTCAAAGAGCAGTGATGATACATGTAGCCAGGGTCAAAGAGCAGTGATGATACATGTAGCCAGGGTCAAAGAGCAGTGATGATACATGTAGCCAGGGTCAAAGAGCAGTGATGATACATGTAGCCAGGGTCAAAGAGCAGTGATGATACATGTAGCCAGGGTCAAAGAGCAGTGATGATACATGTAGCCAGGGTCAAAGAGCAGTGATGATACATGTAGCCAGGGTCAAAGAGCAGTGATGATACATGTAGCCAGGGTCAAAGAGCAGTGATGATACATGTAGCCAGGGTCAAAGAGCAGTGATGATACATGTAGCCAGGGTCAAAGAGCAGTGATGATACATGTAGCCAGGGTCAAAGAGCAGATATGATACATGTAGCCAGGGTCAAAGAGCAGTGATGATACATGTAGCCAGGGTCAAAGAGCAGTGATGATACATGTAGCCAGGGTCAAAGATGGGAGGAATCTGAAGTTGTAAAACTGTACTATGAACTGAAACAAAGAGGTACAGACAAAAAAATATATATATTTATATCGATGTACAATGTCTATGCCTCAGTAAACAAAGCATAAGCTTCTCAGGTCTACATGGAAAAGCCTTATTGACCCTCAAGCATACTTTTATTGCATGGGGACTTTGTAATCCCTGCTTTTTCACTGTGTTTTTTCCTTTAACCACAGAGCATACATCAATTGGAATGTAAGGATTTCAAGTATTACCGCATAATTTTGGCTCAGGGGATGTAAATACTGTATGCGTCCCAACCTCTCTTACCAAATGTTTTCATCATCTGTTATTGACCAAGAGGATTTGTGTCATTACAGTCTGAGTGGGACAGGAACAATTTGATTGTCTCTAATAAATAGCCCTTTAGAGATAATAAACTGTCATGGTATCATAGTGCTGTCATTTTTAGCTACAACAGGCCACACTGAATATGGCAGAAAATGTTAGCTTTTTCCTTTAAATCTCTATGCTTCCCTTATTAATTTCCTTAGCAGATTGCACTGCGGAATGAATGCATTTTTTTCCAGAGGATCCGACCCTACCAGCAAGGTTGCCTCACACATGAAGAACTCAATTACTCACAACATTTAAAATAAATAAATGAAAGGTGTCCCGTATTCCAGGGCAAGCAGCTGCATCATTATAAGTGCTCCTGAGAGACCAAATTAAGCCACCGAATGTATATCTAATATAAAACCCCACTAATGATACACGTTAAAAGAGCCAATATGTAGGCACAGCTTAAAAATTACACGGGTCATTACAACAAATTGAGACCAAGATTTATCTGCTGCCAACAAAGCACATAATTTGTTTTACCTGGTAATCACAGAGGCAGTATTAACGAAATGTGAAAACTGCAAGAGTTCTTTATGTGGCAGTTATGAGCCTAAACCACAAGAATATTAAGGCAGGGTAGACCTCTCTGTTTATTCTGCTGGAGGAACAGAGTAACTATGGGTTTCTATGGAAGTATAGCCTACGGGGCCTTGTTTTCAAGCCCTCGTATCTATGTCTTGAAGATCAAGGTGTGATCACAGTTTGTACTGTATCAGTGTATGTGATCCAGCTTACGCTATATAGACCATTCAAATATTCCCACAAGGAGACTCATTCATTCAGCTTTTTCCTTCAAATAGGTTGGGGAGAAATAGAAAATTAGACATGTATTTATTTTGGTTGTCCTTCCCAGTCCTGGCTCCTTACAGTGGCAGGAGTGATACAAAGAAGTCTTAAAAAGTTAAAACCTTAATTACATTGATATAATTCCTACACCACCACCAAACCCATTGCAAACATCTGCATTTTCATCGTTTTTTTTCCCCACCCCATGTCTTTCAAGATCATTAACTTTATTGGATTGGACATTCCTGTCCCAAAAACAATTCAGCATAATCATTTGCAATGCAACTCCCCTGCGCTGATGCAAATCCTCCTCCTTCGCTTCCCGGCCTAGCAATTACTAAAGGACCACAGATGCAGACCTCCATCGGCATAAAGTAGATGCTGCAAATAATGTGATTACTCAGTCATTACATATCGGAGTGCATTCATTATGGGCAAGACCGGAATCTGGGTATTGTTGACAATGCCTTGGCAATGCCCAAGATATAGTACGATGTCAAGAACATAATGTCCATCATATCATCTCAGCAGTCCGAGACTTTACAGACTCACCAAGGAGTTTCAAATGAATCCCGTTCATTTATTACACAAGCTGAATCTTAAATGTGTAGACTTGAAAATGTTCCTTGAGACAAATAACAGAATGGTACGTGCCTGCTGTATCAGGGCTGTACAGGTGGCACGAGCTGAGATCTGCGGGTTGTGGGCTAGTAGGTTGTAATCACAACACATTTTCAAAATGGCCCACCTGCCATCTATGTATCTCTCAAAATGACATTTGATCATTACGGAGACTTCTTCAAATCTCTGTGCTGCTTTTCATTAATGTTTCGTAGTAAATTACCTTAACATTGTACGGGTTAAGATGGCATTGTAATGGAAACAGTGTTGTTGGTGTGTTATTGCACCATTGTGAAAACACAAGGCCTTTGCTCACTGGGTGTCTGTTACAGATACTTAATTAACAGCTGCTCATCTGGTGAGACGTTTGATTTGATAGATACCAGCTCTTCACTCCTTCTGTAACTGTATGAAGGACTTAATGTTCCAAATAACGTTGTAATGTTTCAAATGTCATTTGTTTACATGTAATAGTACTAACTGTCCTGGAATATTCAGTGAACAATCCCCATCTATCTGATCACTTGAACTGACAATCTGTATATTCAACTAGGCATGCAATAAATGAATGACCAGTTTAATGTAGCAATTTGGTGCAATATGTTAATGTCGGAATAAAGGAGATTCATCCTTAAATGTATTCAATGAAATGAAATGAAATAACATATATTTGAAAGTGTAATTTTTAAACACATTATTATTTCAATCCCGGTAATTGAAACTGCAATCCAGGCAACTTGTATTAAATTAGATTGTGGCGGAATTGCACCCTTCGTTTGCCAAGGCTGAGTGAGTCCTTGCATCAAATGAATTAAATTATTCCTGTTGCCCATATATTATTAATCATCTATATTGATTTCTGAACTCCCAGACTGCTTGTGGATATGTAAATTTTGGCACGGCAATATCAGCATAGGTTCATTTGCATGGGAGCCCATTATTATTTTATAAGTACATTTTAATGTGGACTCAATTAAAAGTCAGTGAGTGGAACAGCTAAATTGGCCCAAGGTATGGGCTTCTATGATTCATGTGTAGAGCGGGGATATATCAATTAGTAAAGATCAAACTTTTGGCTCCTCTGTGGGTGAAGAAAATGCTGGAATTCAATCAGAATGACTTTGACTACTTTCAATGAATAGTAGATCTTTGGTGATTTCCTTTTTGGAATATATCCAGGTTGCAATGAGAAAATCTGCCAAATATAATTATTACCCATTAAATACAATATTTTAGTCCCAGTAAAAATGGTAAAGGTCACTTCAAAACTTTTTTTTATATTTTTTTGATATGACCTTGCTTAAGCTTAATATTATTATTATTAATACTGGAGACATAAACCATTCACAATTTTAGAGCTGCACTATGTTTCAAGATTGTTGAGTTATTTGCAGGAATAAAACATTAAAATACATGTTTTATATACTAACCCCATCTGACCCTTCAGAAAAGCAGTATTAGAACAGACACATCAGACAATAGCTCTGGAATGTAGCAGTCAAACCCTCTGGGAATCAATAGGTGAATACTTTGATCTTCCTCTGGGTGGCCAACTTGTGAACAAAGCCTTATCTATATATTTTCTTCTGCTCCCCTTTCATTTTCTCACACTCTCTCTGTCTCCCAATTCCTCTGAGAATGCAGTGTTATGCAAGTGCAGTTTCTGACAGAGGGAACTGTGTGTAGAACCTCTAGAGGAGAGACAGAGGCCAGCTGTGCCCCAGTACTGCAGACCGCAGTCTGCCCGAAGGAGCATGCGTCACGCTACTCTCTGATGATGACAAGGTCACCCTTCACTTATGGAAAGTCACTTCCTCCCCAGCCATTCTCATGGCAGCTTCACACAGGAAGTCCCTGTCCAAACACAGGAAGCGATGTAATGGTGAGATGAAGTGAAGGTAATATAATGTGTCACTCCAGGCTGGGAAAGGTGCGATGAGACCGAAGGTGGAATCCTGTCTATACTTACGATATAGTTTGTTACAGGATTACAGATTTTTACCGTTTTTATCCTTGTCAGTTATGTTCTCTGATACAAAGCATACGTGGTCACCAAAATAGGAATCCTTGTCTTTGAAACGAGCACAAACATTCCTAGCAATCACAGCCGGTCATCTTTCAAGTTAATCGCCAGCCTTTTTCCTGGGCTGGTGGCTATCTCTTGACGCAGTGTGGGCGCCAATATTTGGATAACTCCACAGAACAGAGTGAGATCAGGCAGACCTCTCCTCCTTTCTTCATCCCTTTAAAGTCCAGCAAGTATGTGGCTGTGATTATCAGTTGGAACTTCCTGGTTACAGAGGTGTCTGCGTGTGATTTGAGGGGTTACGGTCTTTCTGACTGGATGATGGAAAAGGCACATGCACAGTTTGGGGTGTCCACTAAACAACAGAGCATTGTCCTCCTGAGTGCACTGTTGCTGTGAGCAGTGCATTCATTGTTGCTGGAACACTGTGTCTCATAACCCAGACATGCTGAAGTAATCATGAATGATGCTGACCACAGCAACCTGCTATTTAACATCAGTTACAATTATGTAGTTACTGATTCACCTGCTGTATTGTTTAGAAACACACCACTAACTTCCTTCTTAGTCACCAATACACAAACATTTCCAAACCCTATATTGGTCACGATAACTGACCATGTGGTGTTATGCTTGTGATCATCAGCCACAGCGAATCAAAACATTGGAACCTGCTCAGGGCCTCTGGAATAACCCTCAACGCTGACCGCCATATTGTCCCTCTCTTCCCTCCCAGGACAAGGAGCTGGCGGGAGGGGATTCCGTCACCACAATTAGTCCCACATTATTTGGAATGGAAATGGTGGGACCAAGCCAAGATAATCCCCAGACTCCACTCTGACCCGGTGTCGCCAGTATCCAGTAACAGAAGTCCGGAAAGGTTCAGCATTCCTCTGGTACGACGGCTCAGTGATTTACCTCTGGTCCATACACATTACTTGTGTAAGCACACTAGATGACATATTGGAGCTATACTGTATGCGCCGAGGTCAAGGATATGGACAGAAATAATCCCATCTTGAATCACGTCTGATAGGGACATGGATGCGGACGCAGTTATGAGGTATGACTTATGGATGGTTCGATATATGGAGAGGATGTAGGTATCGATACAGGGGTACAAATGCTCCTCTATGTTACCTTGGATATTAGAGGCTTGTGAAGATGAATATGCTGATGTATTCCAGATGGGAGAAAGCTATGGGGCTAGGATGGACACATTCACCCTCTCCGTTTACTTTTAAAACCTTGTACGACTTGATTTTGACAACGTTAAAGATTTGTCCCTTACGAGTCATTTCTAAGATCTTGTGAGGACAAGGCTAAATAAATGGCACATAGATGTAAATGTAAATAGTCTGGGTGGCCACTTGATTAGTTTAGTTGTTCAGCAGTCTTACGGCTTGGGGGGAGAAGCTATTAAGGAGCCTTTCGGTCCGCTTGCCGTGCGGTAGCAGAGTCTATGACTTGAGTCTGGAGTCTTTGACAATATTGGAGTCTTTGATTTTTTTTTTTTCAAAGGCATCGTGTGATCGACCAATTAAAACTAACCTGGTCAGAGTCCTCTTGTAACATTCTCACCCACGTTCAATTTTTAGGAGTCCCACACAGAGACTGTTATACTGACGTGCTGTTTCCATCCAACTTCTGGAAAGTTCCTCCCCAACCTCAACTGTGTGTGTGGGTCTGGTCATGGCAACCTTCTGAGGGGATTTTGCAGACTCACATGACAAGGGTATTGCATCACACCACCTGCACAGCTAAGAGCTAGCTATTAACCAATACGATCAGTGAGATGGTTTGCACAGCTCAACCTCCCTGCACGGCCATCAGCATGTCCACCACACATACAGACATTCCCAGAAATGCAAATCAGGAAATCCAATCATCCTGAAAAAGAAAAAAACCTTTTGGATGCCTGAACCACAGTAAGAACTCTTCCTCTCTGCTGGACCAGACCATCAGGTTATATTTGGTGAGGAGGTAAATGTTTAAGGTCTAATTTCACATGGCAAAGGGCTGAAGGGAAACATGCCATTTTCACAAGGCAAATGGTAATCTCAGAACACAAAACTGCCTCTGTTCTTGGAACTTTGCGAACAAGTTTCACGGGAGTGTTTAACTCCAAGGACCATCACTGGCACACATATGGAGAATTTTGGAAGTCCGTGTTCATGGAAGAACAATAAGGAAAAGCCCATGCATAGTCCATTAATTCATATTTTTTCCCAATGAGTAAACTTTAAGTATTCGTGAAATGAACACTAAAGCCTCTTTAACAGTGTTTTCACAGCTGGCTGGAATTCTCCCGCTGCTTGATAATAAAGGCCTTTCCTGAATGAAAATGAACATGGGAAGCCAGTAACATCATACTTGGCAGCCCTGCCTCACCACTAAACACCTAGCGAACCAAGCACATATCCAGGCCTGCAGGAAAATACATCTGCATTCCGTCCTGCACATTTGCTGGTAGCCCCCGACATTTAACTGGTGACATATGGATATATAATCATAGACGCCCTTACTCACTCTGTCCTTCCCTACCACCCACCCTCCGTCTCGTTTCTTTCTCTCTCGCTCTCCCTCACACTCCCTCTCTGCAGTTCATTTCCTGGTGGGAAGGTGAAACACCAAATCTAGGACATGTGCTGCTGAGGAGGGTTTCCTGCTTCTGGATGGATAGGTTTGACTGTTAACAGTCATGTAAAACACTGTCCATTCCCTCGGCAACTGGAGCCCTGGGAGCTTTCAGACTATACTACTCTCAGGTCACATGTCACAGGACAATATGGAGGACAGGGGTCCCATTTACACTGTGTTCAGCTCATATTACCACAATAGTCAATTGCTTGAAATAGTCAACGCTAATCATTTATATCCATTAGCGGAGGGTATCTTGATGTTATTCTGTACTGAACAACTTAAAACAGCTTATGACCTTTATAAAGGACTCCATTAGTGAAATTGATTAATTGACTAAATGAGACTAGTGGAACGGTCCTCTGACTGATTCAGGTGTGAGTTATGTCTTTGAGTTTAGTTTCACACTTGTACATCCAAAGAGGGTAGAACGTTGTTCCACTGGGTCACGGCTCAATTTAACCCCTGGTTAACCCCTAACTTTCACACTATAATAGCTAAGAGCATGGATGGAGAGAGGTTTCTTTGATTTAATATTCATGTCAATATCCCCATCCTGAGGAATGATTGTAATGGAATGGTAAATCCTCTAAATATACTGTACCTGTCCCTGGCCAAATGTAAATATACCTGTCTTTGACCAAATGTATACAGTTAATCGTGGCACTTGATCAAATTTGTAGGGAATTAAAGATAACTTCAGGCAGCTTTTCAAATGGGTGTTGATTACTTTCTCTCTTCTCCTTTTCATTATGAGCTCTGCATCGTGTCTGTCAGCCTGGGTCCTTTACTGGGGGAACCCCCCCACCTCCCCCTTCTTCTTCATCCCTCCTCCTCCACATATTCCCTTCTGCCTCCTTCCTCCCTCCTCCTCTTCTGTGTCCTCCCGGCACACTCGGCCGTTCGGATACAGTAAACCACTCCAGATGGCCAAGAGTGATTATACCTGTCTCACCCAATATCTACCTGTGTCCATCTCCTCGGAGCACGGCCATAAAAGCTAACCCTGTTCTCATTAACACAGCCAAGAAAAACAACCGCTGTGGGCATTTGTGATTAATACTTCTATTGTGCCTGAAATTGTTGATGGACCTGCTTCCGCTCGGGCTATACACTCACTGCAGAAACGTTGGGCTAATCTGTGATTAATAATACATATGAAAAAGGTGACATTATGTTTAGGATTGAGCTCGACGGCTATTAGATTGGATTTCCGTTGTCGGTTTTGACATTCCGCCGAGAGCATAGCCAAGTCGAGTCAGGGGTGCGACAGAGGTGACAGTGGTGCCGGCGGTAGTGTGTGTGTGTGCATGCATGCGTGTGTGATCGCAGCGCAGGCAGCCCTGTGTGTGACTACAGAGAAGGGAGATGAAAGGGCCATTTAATCCACTCTGGCACACTCCCACTGCCTCCATTTCACTTTCACTTTTAGTTCCCATTGGCCAAGTGACAGTGGGATGTGCAGCAATGTTAAAGCGTATTAAACCAAAAGTGAGAAGAGAGCATTTGGAAAGACCTATCTTTGTACTGCGTGAGATGGGGATGCTGACCTTGAAGTGTGTGTGTGTGTGTACGTGTGTACGCATGGTGCACTATATTAGCCAGAGTGTTCAAAACTGCTCTTTCCATGATATAGACTGACCAGGGGAATCTAGGTGAAAGCTATGATCCCTTATTGATGTCACTTGTTAAATCCACTTCAATCAGTATAGATGAAAGGGAGGAGACAGGTTGAGGAAGTATTTTTAAGTCTTCAGACAATTGAGACATGTGCCATTTAGAGGGTGAATGGGCAAGACAAAGGATTGAAGTGCCTTTGAACTAGGTATGGTAGTATGTGCCAGGCTTGAGTGTGTCAAGAACTGCAACGCTGCCGGGTTTTTCATGCTCAACAGTTTCCTGTGTGTATCAAGAATGGTCCTCCACCCAAAGTACATCCAGCCAACTTGATACAACTGTGGGAAGCATTGGAGTCAACATGGGCCAGCATCCCTGTAGTTAATTCCCTGACTAATTGAGGCTGTTCTGTGGGCGAAGGGGGGTGTAACTCAATATTAGGAAGGTGTTCCTAATGTTTTGTAGGCTCAGTATACATCATGTTAATCTGAGTGTGCGTATGTGTGTGTGTGTGTGTGTTGTCAGGGGGCCAGTTTGGGTCAGATACAGTGGAGAAAAGGAGCTGGGAGCCGGGGCAGCTGCAGTCCCTTGGGCAGGCAGAAGCTGAGCCACTGCCACTGAGGGTTCGGTAGCTTGGCAAACCTTCCCAGGGAAAGAGCTGAGCCTGCGGAGTGCCAACAGACCTCCTCCCCCTACTCTCATAGGGTTCTTGCCTCATGCTGGTGACTGCAGAGAAATAACCGTGGATCTGCTGTTGTCAACTGTGACGTCTACCAATTAAAATGAAACATGAATAGTTTGGAAGGCAGGGAAACGAACAGTGGGGAGAAAAAAATTGGGCCCGGTTCAGAGAGAGATCCATAAGATTTACATCTGAGAGGAAAACATATCAGGGGAAGTTATGATGATGGATTTTGACTTGATGCGAGGGAGAAAAAGCGAGCATTCATGCGGCAGAGTGGGGAAGATCATAAATGATCCCTAATTTGAGAGGGAGCAAATTGGAAACATAACGGCAGATTTGCCTAATTGTCATCATCTGCAGCTGTCAGCGAACGGCGGCGGTCGGGGAAACCTGCACTGGCTGGGCGGTGGTGGCGGGACTCCCGCCAGGATACACCAGAGCAGAGCCAGGGCCCAGTGTCTGTGGAGGGACAGAATCTATTGCGGTGACTGGTGGCGTTTTGAAGTGGCAACGGCAGGCCATAAATCGTGGGTTTTGGGGTGAAGGGGTTTGAGGGAGGGAATTGTTGCTTGTACTAGTGAACTCTAGTTAAGGGAACTCCACTGGGGTAAGGTGGAGAGTCTGACCCCCTCCTCCCCTCTCGTCCTGCCTCTTCCTCTTCTGTCAGCAGTGGGTACTAGCCTGCTGTTATAAATCTGGTAAGGCAAATTTGATCTATCTGGCCCCATAATACTGTCCTGTACAGGATATATATATATATAAATCATTATTTAACATTGCATGACCATCTTTGGTGTTTTACTTTCAGCTGGACAAATATATCTTTTCAATAAAAATCTTAGTGAAAGGCATTACATAATATAGTCAATAAAAGTCCAAAAAGGCACCTAAGAACCCAACCTGTACATTACACATGACATCATGGTGGTGTCAGGCTTCATGTTACACGGGGGACGTGTTGATGTAACACATTTACTGTTCTGAGAATCATTTTCAGAATATAATCCACAACCAAGTAACTTCACTTCAGTCATTGTATTCATGGGATTATGAAATTGTTCTTGGAATGTGTTTCTCACTTTTAGGAATACTACATGTTCCAAAATGGTTCAAAGGAGACTATGTGAATATACACTGAGTGTAGAAAACATTAGGAACACATTCCTAATATTGAATTGCACCTATTTTTTCCCCTCAGAACAGCCTCAATTCGTCACGCCATGGACTCTACAAGGTGTTGAAAGCATTCCACAGGGATGCTGGCCCATGTTGACTACAGTGCTTCCCACAATTGTGTCAAGCTGGATGTCCTTTGGGTGATGGCCCATTCTTGATAAACACGGGAAACTGTTGAGCGTGAAAAACCCAGCAGCGTTACAGTTATTGACACAAACCGGTGCACCTGGCACCTACTACCATACCCAGTTCAAAGGCACTTAAATCTTTTCTCTTGCCCATTCACCCTCTGAATGGCACACATACACCATCCATGTCATAGTTAACTCAAGGCTTAAAAATCCTTATTTAACCTTTCTCCTTCCCTTCATCTACACTGGTTGAAGGGGATTTAACAGGTGACATCAACAAGGGATCATAGCTTCAACTGGATCCCCCTGGTTACTTTATGTCATGGAAAGAGCAGATGTTCCTAATGTTTTGTACACTCAAAATACAATTGATGCATTTTTCCTAAATCATATTTTTTATTTAAATGAATTAAGCTTTGCAGTGAGTAAGTCTATAACAATTGCTGTATGACTATTAACATATTAGAGAAAAATATGTTTAATACATCATAGTAAATAATTAAGATACATTGCTATAGGCTATTTTGCTTTTTGTATGTTTCTTGGAGGCATGATGCAAGTGTTTCAGTTACTTGCACCAATGAGAGGTAATTTAGATTTTCCAAACTTTACTTTAATGGCTCATTGAAATCATAACCAATTTCATTCCACTGAAACAGCTACAAAAAGCTCTAATTAACAAAACCAAAGGAGGATTTAGGGTTTCAAAGCATGAAACCCCCACTGGTCGATTTAAATAATCTACCTGTCTATCATACAATTAATCTGGTGTTTTTTCATACTTATTCACTTTTTCACAATTAAAATCCAATTAAACATTTCCATTAAGGAAACAGCATTTCTGTTTATCAATAGACATAAATACCGAATTAATATTGCTCCATGAAGTAGTACAATTCATATTTGGTAGTATGTAAATACATGGCTTCGATTGATTCTGACATCATGTTATAGTTCAGAAGGGAGAAGAGGTGTTTTAAATCACAAGAGTAATTTGATTTCATTCCAGCTTGAAGGCTGATTAATAAATAAATATAGTGCCTCTAACAAAAAATTAATTATTTAATCCCTCACCGATCAAAACATCTTAATAACTGTTGGCCCAGATATTGATATGCAGATTTTGAGCAACTAATAACCTTAATCAAAATGGTCTTCAGTTTGTTTTGGATTTTGAGTGTGTATGTTCATGTTTGTGTGTGGAAACCCTCCATCATAATCTATTAGGATGGGAATAGAAATAGGACCTGAATTATTGCATTTATTTATGGTACAGTATTCAAGTGATTAAAGTTACTTTTAAGATGATTTATCATGATTCTTTGCTTAGCAGCATACCATGTACATTTTAGCATAAATTGTTATATTTTAAATAATGAGAAATAACAATTGTCATAATACGCGTATAATTTGTGTAAGGTTAGCTGTTGATGTCTTGAAGAGTATATTTTTATTCAAAAAGTTAACACCGGTAAACATATAATGAAATGAGTACATTTTCCAAACACTTTGATTCATTCGTGTCTCTCTTCCCATTTCCCCATCTGAAGCAGACCTGACACTTTGACACATTCAATGTGCCTGTATTGGGACTTTGGTTGGTTATTTTTAAGGGGGGGGTGTGAGGTGGGGGATGTCAAACCTGGCCTTTAACATTTCTTCACCATGGACTGGTAAGGATGCGAGAGCAGCAGCTAAAGAAGTGGGGAAAAGGAGTCCAAGTTCTTTTCATGTGTCAGCAATCACAGTACCGACCGTGTTATTGTGCTGGAGGGCACTTGGTATCTCTTTACCATTTAAGTGGACCTGAAAGAATGCCCAGAGATTTGAAACCAAAAACACATTATGGAATGTGAGCGTTTCACTTTCCTGTGGAGAAATATACTTTTAAACCAATTTAATGCTTCATGTCCAAATCTCAAGTTTTTGTTATCACACTGCAGTTTGTGGAGGAAGCCCACTACACCCTTCAGTCCTGCTCTTGAAGGATCTGCTTGGGAGCTGGGGCTGCGATGCTACCAGTTCTCTCACTGGCTGAACCTGCCAAGATCTAGAGGAAATTATGGTTCACGGCAAATTGAGGACCTTTAGCTATCAGGAGACTTTCACAAAACATCAGATTTATGTAGTTGGAAACAAAATAGCTGACAGTCTCAAACATGTTCCTGTTATAATCATATTTCATTTTATGCACATATCAATCTAACTGCTGAGTTTTTCTCATAGACCTGAGGGCATTGGGGAGAGCTACCCCTCTAATCCCATTGTCAATCAAACCCTTGTCCAAGGGAGACCCATTGGACATGCTAATTCCCGTATCGACATATTGCCAATCAAACAGACTCGCCATGAATGGTTCTGCATGCTAAATGGTCTCTGAGAAGCAAGTCAACCGGAGTGGTTGTTGGACATCACAGAAACTTATTTGCAAGATACTACATAGAAAACATCCTGATGCGGAATCAAAGAGGTTGCATTACTTCAAATTGCCCTGGGTCTGAGTTTTCAAGGGACACCCTGACCATGGGATTGCCTAGGGCCTGGGGCTTTGCTCTTTCCCCACAGCAGCGGAACTTTCGTGGTCAGTGCCAGGATGTTACCCAGAATAAATTAATCTGGAAAGTTGCTCTTGCCCTTGTCCCAGTTCCCTATTTTCCCATGTAATGCGTTCATGGTATAATGATTTGATGTTAGTGCCAGGATGGGGACGTACTGTACAACTTCTCCCATCATCCTCCATAGTTTATAGGTTAGATTAAATGGACAAAAACGACTGTAGAACAGCCATGTCATTTTATGTTCAAATGTTGAAAAAGTGCTCTCTGTTTGAAATTGCAGTGTAACATAAATATTTTCCAAGATCAGTGTTGGGGAAGGCTAAGAGGACTGTAAATCCTTAGGTCGCTGGTTCAAATCCAGCTCAAAGGATCAATATTGATGAACTGAATATGAATCCACAGTCTTTTGTACAAGCAGTGCAGTAGACCAAATCCATTCACAAAACACATATAAAGCATTACCAAAGTACACACCTTCTGTTAACCTCAGAGATGTACATTCCAATATACATTCGCACAAAAGGATAAATTGTCCACTTCAAAACAACAAGCAATTAGAAGCTTTGTAGCGAGCGAGCCCAACAAGTAAATAAACCCAATGTGAGTGACACTAGCTCTTTATCAGTGATGTTCAGTGTTTCACTTTCTGAGCCAGGTCCGCGCTACAGAAGGTGCAGGAAGTCATCTATTACTATAATTCAGCTTTAGAGAGGAGAGGTGAGAACCATGCTTCAGCAGCAGCTTGAAGCACTGTTATACGTATTCGCTGGAAATTAATTGCATTATCCGTGTAAGACAAGTGTTGGATCTGAGAGAGGGAAATAATTACTGTTAAATGCAATATGTTTTACAGCCGTAACAGGATTCAGGGTTGTTTTTTTGTTGCTCAGATGTTATATCTATTATTAGATTTTTCTAGTTGAGTCATTGAGATTAACGTTCTTCCCTTTTTTGATGTTTTACTAGTTTGATTAGTGTGAAAGTTAACAGACAACTTTGTCATCAGGCTAAAGACAATTGAAATACAGCATTGATAATAGTGTAGCATATTATGAAAAGTTCCTGCAATTGTGTCCCAAATGAGTTAACTAAACAATCTACATTTGAAATATTATTCATGATTATTATGGAGATTCCGTTGTTTGGAGAGAATAACCCGCCCAAACAAAATGTCATTATGTTATTACTCATACCCTACGCTTGTAATTTTCAACCATCAAAACACGCCACATCAAAAAACATCAGTGCCACCCCCACAGGTCAACATAGGTACTGCGGTTGTGTGCTGAAAGGTTACGGTGTAAGTCCTGGCTCACGCACACAAGCCCAAAAACACCCACACCCGCTGCATGCTGCTAAATGTCAGCTCAGTCCATATGGCCCCCTG
Organism: Oncorhynchus kisutch; assembly: GCF_002021735.2. NCBI lineage: Eukaryota > Metazoa > Chordata > Actinopteri > Salmoniformes > Salmonidae > Oncorhynchus > Oncorhynchus kisutch. Next base: position 37,920,816 of record NC_034192.2, read on the forward strand.
GCCGGCAGCTGCCAATTCTTTGCCCTCATCCAATCACAAGTCTTCGAGCCGGAATCTCCCGAGCCCCATTGCTGCTACGGCTTTGAGCAAGCCAACCCAGCCCACCCGATCCCCCTTTAACGCTCTGCTCCTTCAGCCCCCCAGCCCTAGTCCTACCTCCCCTCACACACTCTGCTCCACAATAGGGCCTGGTGCTCGACACCTGCTTATCTGGGGAGGGGGCTACAGGCACATCTGCTCCTGGGGCCTGGGCCAGCCGAGCTCTCTCCCTCTGATTAATGACTCACCAACAAGGTAGAGGCCCCACAAACACTGACACACAGCGCAGAGAAACACAAAGAAGACCGAATCACTAGAATGGCCTGACACATTGAACACTGACCTCAGAGTCAGCTCTGTTGTTCCAGTCTACTGAAAGGATCCAAATGAAATAGCCTGGGCAAGTGTGTCTAAGCCACATCTGTGGATGTGTTAACACCACCAATTAAAATAAACTATTGAATTTGAAAAAGCTGTATGTGGATGAGGGCTGGCATTACAAGAAGAAGAAAAAGCGTAAACATTTAAAAAATCAAAGCACTCTTAGAATTTTTTTTCTCCAAAAGGGTTCTTCTTCTGTCCCCATTTTTGGTTCCAGGTAGAACAATTTTTGGTTCCAGATAAAACCCTGTTTGGTTCCATGTATAACCCTCTGTTGAAACAGTTCAACCTGCAACCAAAAAGGGTTCTCATTAAGGTTCTAGAGGTTCCACCTTTTTCACCCCAATAATTATTTTGTAACTTACTAACACTATTATCCAGTGACATACAGGAGCAATTAAGGTTACATGCTTTATTCAAGGACACATACAGATTTTTCCTCTAGTCGGCTCTGGGATTCGAGCCAGAGACCTTTTGGGTACTGGCCGAATGCTCTTAACCGCTAGGCTACCTGCTGCTTACATCAAGTCAAATTGTATTTCTCACATGCTCCATAAACAACAGGTGTAGACTAACAGATAAACACTTACTTACGAGTTCTTTTAAAGATAAAGATACATTTGCTCAAATTAAAATATAAATAGTGGGCCTCCCGAGTGGCGCAGCGGTCTAAGACACTGCTTCGTAGTGCTTGAGGCGTGTAGGAGGAAACACCGCTCAACTGACTACCGAAGTCAGCCTGCAGGTGCCCGTCCACTGCAAGGAGTCACTAGAGCGCGATGAGCCAAGTAAAGACCCCCCGGCCAACACCCTCCCCCTCCCCTAACCCGAAAGATGCATTCTGAAGATGCATTCCTCAACCTTCATCTCCCCTGACCCCGTTGGGGAGTTGCAGTTGCAGCAATGAGACAAGATCGTAATTGGATCACGAAAGGGGTACAAAAAAAGTATATATATATAAATAGTGACATGAGGAATAAAATAACATGGATATATACAGGAAGTACCAGGTAATAACATGGCTATTTACAGGGAGTATCAGTACTGAGTCGATGTGCAGGTGTACGAAGTAACTGAGGTAGCTATGGGTAGATAATAGATAGATAATATACTGAGCAGTAGCAGCAGCGTATTTGGTGTGAAAGTGTGTGTATGTGCATGTGTGGCATCAGTATGCATGTGTGTGCATGTTATGTGTGTGTGGGTGTATGTGCTGTATGTGTGAGTGTGTGAGTAAAGTCCAGTGCATGTGCATAGACAGTGCAAGAGAGTTAGCTAAAAAAAAGGGACAATGCAATGCAGATAGTTTGGGTAGCCATTTGATTAGCTATTTACCAGCCTTGTTTAGCAATCTTATGGCTTGGGGGTAGACACTGTTCATGGTCCTGTTGGTGGTGCACTGGTACGTTTGCTGTGCAGTAGCAGAGAGAACGGTGTATGGCAGGGATCAAATCAAATCAGAGTTTATTTGTCACGTTCGCTGAATACAACAACTGTAGACCTTACAGTGAAATGCTTACTTACAAGCCCTAACCAACAGTGCAATTTTTAAGTAAAACAATAGGTATTAGGTAAACAATAGATAAGTACAGAAATAAATTAAAAATTAAAAAGTAAAATGACAGAGGAAATAACAGTTGCGAGGCTGTGTCTTATGGCATGTGGGAAAAAGCTGTTGAGAAGCCTTTTGGTCCAAGACTTGGCGTCTCCAGTACCGCTTGCCATGTGGTAGCAGAGAAAACAGTCTATGACTGGGGGACCTTAGGGCCTTCCTCTGACACCGCCTGGTGTAGAGGTCCTGGATGGCAGGCAGCTTAGCCCCAGTGATTACTGGGCTGTATGCACTACTCTTTGCAGTCGGAGGCTGAGAATTTTACGTATCAGGCAGTGATGCAACCAGTCAGAATGCTCTCGATGTTGCCGCTGTAGAACCTTTTGAGGATCTGAGGATCCATGCCAAATCTTTTCAGTCTCCTGAGTGGGGATAGGTTTTGTTGTTCCCTCTTCATGGCTGTCTTTGTGTGTTTGGACCATTCTAGTTTGTTGGTGATGTGAACACCAAGGAACTTGAAGCTCTAAACCTGCTCCACTACAGTCCCATCGATGAGAATGGGGGCGTGCTTGGACCTCCTTTTCCTGTAGTCCACAATCATCTCCTTTGTCTTGATTATATTGAGGGATAGGTTGTTGTTCTGGCACCACCCGGCCAGGTCTCTGACCTCCTCCCTATAGGCTGTCTCGTCGTTGTCGGTGATCAGGCCTACCACTGTTAGGGCGTCTGAAAACTCGATGAAGGTGTTGGAGTCGTGCCTGGCCTAGCAGTCGTGGGTGAACAGGGAGTACAGGAGGGGACTGAGCATACACCCCTGATGGGCTCCTGTGTTGAGGATCAGCGTGGCAGATGTGTTGCTACTTACCCTAATCACCTTGGGGCGGCCCATCAGGAAGTCCAGGATCCAGTTGCAGAGGGAGGTGTTTAGTCCCAGGATCCTTAGCTTAGTGAAGAGATTTGATGGCACTATGGTTTTGAATGCTGAGCTGTAGTCAATGAATAGCATTCTCACTTAGGTGTTCCTTTTGTCCAGGTGGGAAAGGGCAGTGTGTAGTACGATAGAGATTGCATCATCTGTGGATCTGTTTGAGCGGTATGCAAATTGGAGTGAATCTAGGGTTTCTGGGAAAATGGTGTTAATGTGAGCCATTACCAGCCTTTCAAAGCACATCATGGCTACGGACGTGAGTGCTACGGGTCTGAGGTCATTTAGGTAGGTTACCTTAGTGCTCTTGGGCACAGGGAATATGGTGGTATGCTTGAAACATGTTGGTATTACAGACTCAATCAGGGACATGTTGAAAATGTCAGTGAAGACACCTGCCAGTTGGTCAGCACATTCCTGGAGCACACATCTTGGTAATCCACCTGGCCCAGCGGCCTTGTGAATGTTGACCTGTTTAAAGGTCTTACTCCGGAACATATTCCAGTCCGTGCTAGCAAAACAGTCCTGTAGTTTAGCATCTGCTTCATCTGACCACTTTTTTATAGACCGAGTCACTGGTGCTTCCTGCTTTAATTTTTGTTTGTAAGCAGGAATCAGGAGGATAGAATTATGGTCAGATTTGCCAAATGGAAGGTGAGGGAGAGCTTTGTACGAGTCTCAGTGTGTTGAGTACAGGTGATCTAGAATGTCTGTCCCTCTGGTTGCGCATTTAACATGCTGATAGAAATGAGGTAAAACTGATTTAAGTTTCCCTGCATTAAAGTCCCCGGCCACTAGGAGCGTCGCCTCTGGGTGAGCGGTGTCCTGTGCTTATTTCCTTATACAGGTGACTAAGTGCATTCTTAATGCCAGCGTCCGTCTGTGGTGGTAAATGAACAGCCACGAAAAAAATAGATGAAAACTCTCTTGGCAAATAGTGTGGTCTACAGCTTATCGTGAGATACTCTACTTCAGGTGAGCAAAATCAAGAGACTTCCTTAGATTTCATGCACCAGCTGTTGTTTACAAATGTACGCAGACCACCCTCGCTCATCTTACCAGAATGTGCTGTTCTGTCAAGCCGGTGCAGCGTATGTACCGCTAGCTTGAGCCACAATTCGGTGAAACATAAGATATTACACTTTTTGATGGCCCGTTGGTAGGATATTTGTGATCATACCTCGTCTAATTTATTGTCCAGTGATTGTACGTTGGCAAGTAATATTGATGGTTAGGGCAGATTTCCCACTCGTCGTAGGCGGATCCAGGACGAGGCACCCCGCCCTTTGTCCTCTATACCTGTGTCTCTTTCTCTTGCCAATGGCAGGGATTTCGGCCTTGTCGGGTGTACATCCTGTGCATCCTGCTTGTTGAATTTCTTTTTTTTGTCTAATCCGAGGTGAGTGATCGCTGTCCTGATATCCAGAAGTAATTTTTTGCTATAAGATACGGTGGCAGAAACATTATGTACGAAATAAGTGACAAATAACGCAACAAAAAACACATAATAGCACAATTGGTTAGGCTCCCGTAAAACTACTGACATTTCTTCCAGTGCCATCGTCTCCTAAAATCATCAACTAAATTCAGTCATGGGACGATTTTTTTTTTTTTGAGCGGATGGTTGGGGGGCTGGAACTTAATTACAAATAATTATTAACCTGCAAATTGACAGCAAGAAGCTCAAACAGATACACAATCATTTCAAACTTTCCTTGCATTTTTATGTGATCACGTGTCTCTCTATTATGCGTGGGAATACTTGGGGACAGATTTCCAAAAGCAAAATCACTCTGAGCTGATTTCCTGCTGTTTTTACAGTCTTTTATGTCCGCCAATAAAGACAAGTACAACAATAACAAAAATATTAGCTCAGAAAACCCACGGGCCGCCGGTTTGGGAACCCTGGTCTATGGCTTGGGAGGCTGGAGCCCTGCCTCTTCCATTGAGCGTCAGAGCCGGCGTTGTAGTATTCGATCTTAGTCCTGTATTAATGCTTTACCTGTTTGATGTGCATTTTCTTGTTTGCTTATGACCCTATACAGCTCGTTGAGTGCGGTCACGTGTGCAAGCATTGATTTGTGGTGGTAAATAGACAGCTTCGAAAAATAAAGATAAAAACTCATACTTGGTAAATAGTATGCAGCTTAATGAGGCATTCTAACTCAGGTGAGCAAAAACGTAAGATGTCCTTAACATTAGACATCGCGCACCAGCTGTTGTTTTTTCTAAAAGTGTGGGAAATACTTTGTTATTTTACATTTGACTTTTTGTAAACACAAAAATATTTGACTATTGGGAAATGAGTATGGAGCAGAACTTCCTTTCAGTACTCCCTTTAATGATACTGCACATTAAACACACTATACAGTAAACATTTTTTTGTGGTATAGATGTGAGCAATATGACTTGAATGATAATGTGTGGTTATCACCATTTCCCTTACTAGCAACTTAAACTAAACTGTAATGTTGTGTTAAGCACCTGAAGTAAACTTGAGACCGAGCGGTAAAATAACTCTATACCTCATCTGAGCTTTGAACCTGTAACCCGCTGGTGATGGTCCGAAACCACACTTTCCTCCTCAAATCAAACCCATATCCAAGCCCTGTCATAGTCCATGCTTCCATGCTGATTCAAAACCCTTTATGTTTTTACTATACATCGCCTGTCTCTCAGTGGTTGAGGTAAATATGTATCCAGCTTGTATCACAGGGGAAAGCGTTACGTCTCAGGGACTTACTTCAGTTTCCGTGAAATCTTGTTAGTATTTTATGGAGGCAGTAAAGGAAAACATCCTTGAAAGAGGGGGGTGCTTTTTATATTGTTCACTTAGGTCTCGAAGGTGCAATTTGACTTTAATGCATAGCCAACAGTCTTATGGAACAGTGTTTCAATCAGCAATTTGAGTCCTAAGTGTTGGTGTGGGCGGACCAGTGGATGGACACCTGCGATGCTGTGGCTAAAGAGCGTCATCAACATTTCAAATTCTACATGATATTAAGTTGTTGACAGTGGAAACAACCATTAATCATCCATCTATATTAACTGTGTTGTTTTGCCCATAAGTTATTAAAAATACAAAAATCCTACTCAACATGGTGTCGCACATGTAAGACGGTGTCTAAAATAAGTGTGTTGAGAGGCTTTTCCACGGAGTGTTTAAATAAATAAATGTTTGCATGTTTAGCATTAACATTAACTTTACGGTATGAGGAAGTATTATAAACAGGTGGTTCAAGGCCTGAATGCTGATTGGCTGACAGCCGTGGTTTATCAGACCGTATACCACGGGTATTACAAAACGTTTATTTTTACTCTTCTAATTACATTGTTTATAAAAGCAATAAGGCACCTTGGGGGTTTGTGGTATATGGCCAATATACCAAACCTAAGGTGTGTATCTAAGAACAGCCCTTAGCTATGGTACATTGGCCATATACCACAACCCTCAGGCCTTATTGCTTAATTATACAACATGTATTTATGGATCAGGGTTGAAAGAAAAGAAAAGGTAAGAAAATGTAAAACATTTTAAATGATGAGTCTGTTTCAATATCAAAGAAAGTTATATCAAAGTTATAGCACTATGACACTGAAGTTAGAACCGTTCACATTTGAACACAACACTTCAGTTATACTTTTTTCAACATACAGTTATGGAATTAGAAACACTTCCAATGATTTTAGATCTTAAATTATAAGGCTAATAATTTTAGTTACATGTTTATATATGTTGATAAAGGTTATTACTAAGTTGGTACAATGTACACTACCATTGCCGTGTTCTTCATTTTCTAAACATGATGTCTTAAAGGGAATTCAGAAGTGGCGGCTCATTAACAACCCTTAATAACTCAACTGTCTGAGGTAATTGCAGAAAACACTGTAATATATCAAACAATGAAACATTTTAAATATTCCTTTTACTGTATGTGACTTCAAAGTTTCTAAGATGTCCACCATCCTCAATTACCTCTTGAGGAATTATTTCATTTCATTTATCTTTAGAGAAGTGTGATCCTCGGGGGACAAAGTGCCTCCAGGGTCCTGAATTACCCTCTAAAATACAACATTGAATATGTAAATGAACATAGTATCTTTGATAGAAAGTGTCAGTGTTTCCACTGTCTTTAATGTGGGGGTAACATTATCTTTCTTTTGATCCATGTTAACATATTCTTCATCTTCATCGCCTGAAACGATAGTAGATATTTGCCCATGTCCCTGGTGAGAGTCAATATTAAAGTGCCACAGCGCAGGACAAGAAGACAGGGAAGTGTTGCCTATGGGATAATATGATGAAATTTAACCAGGAAATATGGAGACATATCTAAGGCAGTAAATCATTGATATTAGTGTTTTATTTCTTGTGTTGTTATATTATCATCATATACATATTTTTTTGTTTATGTTTATTTATGTTCACATTCAAGTGTTTACATATATTTGTTACTGTCGATGAAAAACAATTAAAGTTGATGTACTGTATTTATTATAACTCAGATGATCCTAATATAAATGCCTTTTTGAAAAGCTATTTCCTACAATTTAATTCTTCAGACCTTCAGATTCCCTTTCCAGTGGGCTTGTTCCCAGATGACTTATATAACTCAATATGAACATGACATTACGGATAAGAATATCTATTATAAGTAACTCTGGAAAGTTTAACACTGTCAAATCCTGTCACGTACCACAGCATCTCTAAGCATCAATGTCTTGACAGAGAGGGAGATGACCTCATGATTTGGCAGCCAACAAACAAAAAGGAAGACAATTAATATAGTTAATTTTGCACTCATGCTGCCGCAATAAAAGCATGTTCATTTTAATAAATTTTGCAGCCTAGTTGCTGAAACATGAATTTCTGTGGCGCTTGTTTAAATGTCATATTTCACCGCCATCTCTGAAAACACTACCAGATGTTGTCATAGGCTCCCCTTCCTGCTTCCTCTGTCCAATTCCCACCAAGCAGTGGAACGTGACACTTTCCCTGGAAAATACAATAAAATAGAAAAGTAATACACAGCCATTTCCTTTCATAAATTCTTTGGCCCTCGCTCGCTCACAGAAAGTACAAGTCTAAAGTACATATAATTAAAAGCATAGCAGCACATAGAAGCAAATCTAGGGACGACAACTACCACTGGGCTTTCATCACCTACCTGGTCGGATGACTTATGCGAGGACGTAGTATAGTGCTCATGCGTGTAATCCCTCCTCCCATCCTTCCGGCGGCCCATGTCCCCAGCAAAAGATGGATGGCGTGTGTGTTGGTGTGTCGACTTCAGAATCCATCAATCGGCCCAATAAAGGCAGACTCACATGTTGACACACCCACCAGGTTCTTGATAGGATCTACTGTATATTCCTTAAGTAACGGTTGGACAATTCTTATACTCTGTTACTGAAGATAAGTAAGTAAATACGTCTATTTTACCACTACGGAGTGCCCTGTATGTCAAAATACTGTTGCAAATTAAAGGGAAAATGGGAATACTTTCCAAGTTCGAATACAAGTTGGAAAATATGAATCAAGGTATAGCTTCCCCTTCTTACACAGCGTTCAATTGCTGTGTGTGAGTGTGTTGGAACGGTTGGAGAGGTGGCTGCTGGGAGTGCTGACCTCGTAAAAAAAACACCTCCTCAAACAGTGCTTTGGATTGTGACATCACCCTCACAAGTGAAGCAACATCTGGATTAATCCCCTCTGCTAACTGAGGGCCAGGCTCTTCTGCACTGGAAGCTAATTGTGTCTCTTGTCGCTGGAGTTGTGTGTGGTTTCCCTGTACAGCTCAAGACCCTGCTAAGACCACACTCCTGGCCACGCTGCAAGGCTTGCACTGCAGAAACCCATGTGAGTGTCTGTGTGTGTTTAGGGTAAATGTTTACAGTAGATATGTTATGACATATAGCTATTCCTCTCACATAAAATATAATTAAACTAAATAAAATGCTAAACATTATAAAATGAAAGTTTTACTCAGACAGACTTTGTAACTTCAAGTCCAATTCAGTTATATCCCTCTACAATGCTTTATGCGTTTTCTCTTAAACCTATGTGATTGCCTGACAACGAATTAAAGTACAGGCAATGTACAGGCAATGGGGGCTAAGCTAAGAACCAGGAAAAGGTGTGGGTGAATGCGAGTGGAGTGGAGAGCTCAACTCCTGCGACCACCTGCAGTCCTAAATTGGGCAATTAGAGCGGTGAAGTGTTTTCGTTGTGGGTAATACTCTGTAATGAGTTCAACAGTGCAAATCTGCCCAAGGCCCCACCTTTACCATCACAAACCCCCTCCAATAAAAAAGGAAATCCACATGAGAAAAACACAGCGCTCGAGCCCCTGACATCGCATCACAGCGGCTGGGCGTTCGGCCTGTCATTCTATGTAATCTAGGTCTTCCTCTGCCAACATCACCAGCACTATCCCTTCCCCCCTCTCCATGATTCATTGACCAGATCCCCAAAGCTGCAACCAGGTTCTGCAAATCCCCCTGTCCTAATTAAGATTTCTCTCACCCCCTCTTGTGTGTTTTTTTCTCAGAGCCCAGCTCCCAACATGGACTGAAAAGTTCTGCGCCTGACAAGAAATCAATGAAGCCCAGGCAACTGGGGCTCAGGTATTGGATTTCAGGTGGACCCAGAGGTGCCCTGTCCAGGTGCAGGCTGCAGCGCTGAGCTGTCCACAGCCGTGGGCCCACTGCATTTCGAGATGGGAAGTCTTTGGCTGCTGGATAAAAATGTCAAGAACTAATAGGTTCCATTGTGATTAGCTGAGATGGAGTTCAGAAATCCTCAGTAGAAAATCTGTAAAAAACTATCTTTACAATGTCTTAGGGTCCCTGTTCTTATTTTGTTTTAGACGCTGCTCGTCTTCGGAGACACAGGAATGGTCTTAATAAATAAATCGATTTTTGAACTTTCCATCAATTAAAATGTAAGAAAAGTGGACCTTGACAGTCCATTGTTATGGCCATAAAGAATATACATGAAGCAATATCCTTGTTCATTACCCCAGGAAGCACTTGTTTTGAGGGATGTTTTAAACCCCTGTGAAACTGCTCCCAGATATAAAACATATTTACATTTTGTTTTTCAGCATTTTTCTCCCTGTCTTGCTTTTTGTATTTTGCCTGAAAGTTTCAGATAGGTCAGATTCCCTATGTAGCTTAAGGGCATCTTTCAGAGAAAATATATTTTATTTGGCGTTAGGTATCTCACATTACCTGCAGATGGGTACATGCCTCTTAGGTTTGAGGTAACTGAGTTATCGTTTTCTAAATGTTTCCAAATACAGTACTGATAAAGCATTCAGTAAGTAAACTTAGCTTAAGGCAAAATAATATTGAATCATCTTCAATTTTAAATTACAATAGAAAATGCAATATACATTATTACAATATAATATACATTATTTGACTTGGTCGGAATAACCTTATTTAAATCATTTTAATTGTATTTATTTAAAGTGCCAATCAGTAAAATGCTCGGCTGCTACCACATTATGTAAACATTTAATACATCCACTGAATTTAATGCATTTTATTTGTATTATAATGGACTTATCATTTTTATATTCAATGAAGGAAATGTCACAGCCATTACGCCTTAAAGCTAGAATAATGGTGAAACTGCCTCGAAAGAGCACAATATGTACAGCATTTTTTTTTACCATGCTGCCTCAGCTCGGCAACAAAAACAATAACAAGAGGTGGGGTTGCCAGTGGTGCTGTTTCCCGCTACTGCGGATTCCATCTTCAAGTGCATTGGAAGTTTTGCAATATTGCTACCTATTTCATATCAAAAGAAACATTGTATGTCACATATTTGTTCAATTTACTTTAAGAAACAACTTTCCTGTCTTATAGTAATTGGGCTCTGGTTCTGAAAAACCCAGTGAGTCTGGTGCTTCTACTTCATCAACACTAATTTCAACAGATATTTAAGCACAAGTTGTAGATACTTGCAAAGTCTCAAATACGATAGGCAATACTTATGTCCCAGCACTGTTTCTCTAAATCGTGAGCTACGAGGGACTTGTCAGTTGTCCTGTAGCTGCCTGTCGTCTTATAGGTCAAGTCGTCACTGAAATCACAAATCGGCCCTAAGAGTGCACTTAATGAAGAACATGAAGGATGACAATTTATAAACAAGTTAACAACCTTGTGGCCCGCCAAGTCAAGGGCATTAAAGCCTTTATGGATGTGGCTCTAGGCTGGAGGGTGCAGATGTTGGGTTATGTCATGCCACTGTTTAATGTTAAGCCGGGAACAGGATTCTACGTCCCTAAGTATCACTCTCTATATTAAGGCTGTGGTGTACGACGCTTGTCACAGATGGGAGCTATAGTCACCAGGGACCGGGCAGGGGCCAGGCCATGCACACCATAGGGCCCTATAACAAGTTAGAGTTCTGGAACTTTGTTTTGTGACTGTTTTTCAAAAGTGGAAATTTAGGGGTCTGTGGCTCTAGGTCATAATTTAATTTGTGGATTATTGTTGGATCCATGAAGATAAAACACAATTGTGTGCAGAGCCTGTGGTGTAGCGGTAATGCCCCAATCTCTATGTACATACAGTATATGCACTCCCACCAAAGACTGGGGTTCAATAACCATCTCTACCCACCTACACCGTTTCTCCCAATTACCTGTCTCCCCCTCTGATTTCAGTCCTGCCAAAGTAAGATGCAAAAAAAGGAAAGAGTTAGATTTTCTTTTTAAGATAAAAAAGAATTGCAACTCTTGAAATTGATATTTAACTGTCCCTAATACCTATGTATTTCACAGTTAATAGGCTTTATGACAGTGTAATTACAATGTGGGTACTTACTGTAACATAGTACTTACAACTTATCTTAACAAATAATTAGAGAGTCAGAAGAGGGTTAGCTACACTTCATTTGATATCAATCAAATATATTTATGAAGCCTTCAGGAGTTGTCACAAAGTGCTTATACAGAAACCCAGCCTAAAATCCCAGAGAGCAGGCAATGCAGATGTAGCCGCATATAAAACCTAGAAATACATAGATATGCTTATTGTAAAGTGGAACCCCCACGATGCAAAGCAAGCAGTGGGGTATACTTCAAAATATCAACAAATGCACTTAAGATCTACTCTCTGACCATACAACTATCCAATCCATAATCACCTTGGACTTGCCTATTCTTTTACTGCTTGTGGAGCAACCCTCCCACCCTTCCCACCCTTCCAACCCTCCCACCCTTCCAACCCTTCCACCCTTCCAACCCTCCCGATGCTGTTCTGGTTTTAATGAATTTCCTGTCATGCAGTCTCAATAATGTCAACACTCAAACATAACATAACTGAATTCTAGACCAGTCCAATATTTTTTCTTAAGCTTTACCATTCAAATATTATTTTGTTTATAGTCTTGGAACCTGTATGGTTGTCTTCATTCAATTTCGTAATGTGCAGACAGAAACATTTGAAAACAAAGTGAAACCATGTCCGAGATATTGAACATCTCCAATGGGGTCATTATGACAGCCTGTGAGTGTAATGCATTGTGAATGTATTCATAAAGTATTCCAATTGAAATAACAATATATCGTGTTACCGATGATAATTGTGACTTTGAGGGAGGATCGTCAATATATAACTAAGTCACAAGTTCAGACCCGTGCTCAAAGTGTTCTATCTTAACAATATGGTCCATGTACAATATTAGCAATCAGTTGCGCTTGTGATTTATCAATATCAACTCTAATGGTAGGATTTTACAGTTATATTATGTTGGTCCTCGTCATCATTACTTGACCATGCTTCCCTGATTGGTCATCGCCTCAGAACAGTGCTGAGGTATGTTCTGGACTTCCTGTTGCCTGAACAAAAGGACAGGCCAATTTAAACATACATGAGTGTAGAATCGGGGTATAAAAATTGGGGAGTAAAACACGACACCTGACATGAGGATTATTTATGTATTATATTTCTATATATTTCATTTTATTATCTTTTTCTAATTGGCATGGTCCTCACTTGCACTTTCAGTGTTGCGGTGAAACGGGTCACAGGGGGACTATTCCAGCGAGTGGCCCAGTTCCTGGCGTCTCCAGAGAGCTCTGAAGAATGAACCTGTCTATGGGCAGGCCCATAAAGGCCGTCCGAAATACCCTTTTTTATTTCCAGACCCAGTGTTTTCTGTCAAACCATGCAGGCCCGGTCCTTTGTGAGCACTTATCACCTGTAATGAACAGTTGTGAGACCTCACCCTGCTAATGGTACCAAGCACTGGTTCATGTGGCCTGGTGGTGGCATTGCTCACCTCCGCCAGCTCAACCTCTTCACTGGGCTTGACTTGGGTCTATTTTCCTTGGCCCCTGCCTGGTCAACTCAAACCTGCAAGGAGAATCAATCACTTTGGTTTGCGCACAACCTTTTCAATATGAACTAATTTGATTTCTGGGTTATAAGGCAATAAATAACTGCCATAAAACAACAATCCCACATTTTCCAGGACAAAACGTGCATTGTACTTCTCTAATTGACTACAGGTTTTTCAAAAATGTTGGCCATCTGCACCATCCAATAACATTCCTGAACGTTTTATTTCTTAATGAAACCAAAGAGAACCGGTGCAAAGAGAAGAGGAAAAAACACAGAAGATAAAAAAGAAACCCTGATGATTTTCTGTTTCATTGCGTGTGGCACTACAGCCTTGTCTTTCAGGTGTTTGGGACAGCAAAGTAGATTAGGACAGCAAAGATGTTTTAAAGCCATCCCGTGGGGTCATTTCAACATGTGCAATGTGATGCAATTGCTGGCATTAAGTGTAGAATCACCCTGTTGGACAATATCCCCCTTTGTAATGTGAATTAAAGAGCATTAGCTGCAGTAGTGTTCTTGCCACCCCGGTCGCACAAATGGACAGAAAATGAGTTGCTTCACAATTTAGGAGGTTATTAGAATACAAAGCTTGTGCTAAGAGGGGTTTGGCACTGACTGGCTGTGTGTTATGAACACTGCTCTATCCATTGTGAGTCATGTGGAGGTACTGTCTCCTTGCCAGAGAGTCAGGGTGGGTGGGGTGCGAGAGGGGTGGGCTTTCGGCCACCAGAGAGGGAGGCGCTCCAAATTGGCACTCAGTCCATTTGCTGTGACTATGGGTGTCCTTCCTCTACGTGACGTTAATCCTACCCAACTACCCACAAACTAACCCACCTTCCTGTGGCAGACTTCATCCATGCTTCCTGTTATTACAGAGGTATTAGTGGGAATTACCATAATCTTGTGGCCAGAAAATATGTGGACCAAATATTTGAGTGGTGTCCCCCTCTAGCCTGCTGGAAAACTAGCATGGCCCCGAGAGACTGATAATAGTACTTTGAATTACTGTTAATTTAAAAGTGGAGATATTTTATCCTCCCCTATGACGATGGCCATGTCTTGGTCTGTATTGGTCTGAGGTGTAGGAAAGGAAAGCATACAGGCTGACAAGAAGCAGTTTTACACTCACTCTGTATCTCTGTGTGTGATCTTGATGAGAAATCCAGTCTTGACTCAGCACAAGGCACTCGGGTATGCCACTGCTTTCAACATTCCAGCTTACACGTTAAAGAAAGATTGAATGTGACAAAGCAGGGGCCAAGGCTGACCACAGTAGTGGCGCTGACCATGCAGTCATATTTGTAGGGTGTTATTCCTACAGGTATTTTTCTGGTATTCATACGGGAGTAGTAACTTCAGAGATTGAAGTAATAGTAGACAGGGGATATTATATGCTTGCCTCTGAGACCACACAAAATGAGATCTTGCAATATACTCATGGTACTATCAGAGTATCCTTGCCAAACAATTTCATAACCCCAGAGTGATTCACAGATTGGTTTAGTCCAAGTCATTATACATTTCCTCCGAGACGATTGATCTGCCTGAGGTCACTTTGTCTGGCCTGAACTAAGTGATGGGAACACTTTAAAAAACTGCAGAAGACACTCTTGGACACGGTTCTCACTGAAACTCATCAGTCATTGCTCCGCTCATCACTGGTGTTCTTTGTTCATGACACAGTACAAACATCTTGGTGGCATTATCTCTATGTGTGTTTTCAATTGCTAGCGATGTTGCATCATAGGGTTCATGTGCAGGTTGTTTTCAGGGAGGTCAGATCCTACTTTGGTTTGACTGTTCATGACACTGTGAGTCACAGACAAGGGGAGTGGTGTGGTTAGTAGCAAAAAAATACATGACGGTTTTGAGATTGTGGTTGAAATAGCTACTTGGCCTTTAATCTTTGTTTAAATGTTGTGCTTTTTATATATATATATATATATATCCTAACAGTAAACATATTTTCCATCATCCCCCTTACTAATGATAATAATGAGTTATCAAGATCTCATCAATAGATAGCTACATTGACTTTTGTATGCGACCTGTGCAAGGACGTATTGGGGCTCTATATGGACATATCAACACTACTATTCCTTTGCCAGGAACTTCATCCGTGCTATGAGTCTCAAACCACCATTCTATTGCATGATACTTACAACGCTGTGAAAGATCGTACTTGAGGATCTCAGTGAAAGTAAGAAAGCAGGTAAATGTAAAAGTTGTTGTTTTATTTAGGATTAAGACTACCTTTCCTGGAGCCTTACTGCTAAAATATCCCTCGGCCTCACGGTAGCAATGCATTTAGATCAGTGTCTTATGACGGTAGCCATTTTGCCTTTTCCAGATCTAATCGTCCCTATTGCATATTGAGAGGGAAAAAAACATTCCCCCAAGGAACAATGTATTTTAGGTCAGCTCCATGTTTGGCCATCTGTTCTGCTCAACAACTTAAAAGACGCCGGAGAAGAGAGGAGAGTCCAACTGAGATGGGAAGCAGAGAGGGAGGTATTAACCTGAGTGAGAAGCTTGGTAGAGATGGGACTGAGGGGCTGGTGGTGTGCCTGTTGAAAGAGAAGGAGTCTTCACATAAACTGGAAGGCACCTGGTGCCAACCTGGTGCCAACATCTAGCTCAAAGAGGTAGGACATTCTGTGCATTGACTGGAGGGAAGGCTTATATACATGTATCATCCTCAAGCTTCCCAATCTGCCTTTGAGTGAAACAGTAGTAGCACAAAGGATGGTGAAGTCCCTTTCATGGCACACAGCAAATTGGCTAGTGTTAACTAGTGTTGATTTTTCAGAGTAACATTTCTAGTGATAATTCAAGACTTAAATGAACACTGTAAATAGTTAAATTAACACTCAGTGGTGTAAAATAACCCCAGTGTTGGTGTTGATAACCAGGGTTGAACCAAAACCAAGCTTATCATTATCATATTTACCAGCATGCTCTATTGCAGGTTGCTTTTTAAAATGGTTTGTTTCAATATCTATATTTTTGCAAGTATATTGATTAATTGATTAATTCATGTTATGCTACTCAAATATAATACAATTTTTCTAAACTATTCCAATCTGTAACTTGTACTGTTTGCATGCGTTACTGAAATGGTTGTTCCAGTTCCAGGCAGAGCCCCGCCTGTTTTGAGCCCCACATTTTTAGGTTGCTTGTTTTGCATGTTATTTTGGCATTAATACGTGTCACATATCAGTTTGCAAACAACGTCCAAAAAATGTAACTAATAATTGAGTTAATAAAGCCTCCATACAAACATGGTCTCTTTTTTGCTTTGTTGAGTAAGGCAGATCCAAAATGAAGGTGTTTCAGTCTACAGTAGCTCAGTGCTTTCTGCGGTGGTGGTGTAGCCAGAGGAAAATACGAAGCGTAGGGGTTGGTAATGTTCTCTAGTTGCGCAGTGATTGGCTCAGTGTTCTGTCACTCATGGGGACATTACGTCACTGCCAAATCTGAGGGTAGAGCTCGAAAACTCAAGTTCCTTGGGTGCTGCCATAGAGTTACATTAGAAGTGCTTATCCAAGAAGGCTCAAGGTCATTCGCCACAGATAAAATCACGTCAAATCACATTATATCTACAGTAACTTTGAAAATCATAGCTAGCGGTCATCAATCTACTGGCAAATCCTTTGTAATCCTTGTCATATGAAGAGAACTATTGAAGAGAAAATATAGATAAAGCGTATCGGTGCTCACCGGCCTTTGGACAATAACATTACACAACAAGTTGGAAATCTCAAATTCAACAATGAGTGGTTTGGAAGGAATCAGTGGCTAACTGCAAGCATTGCAAAGCAATCACTAGCCTGCTATTCAGTGGAGTGGGTGTGTGGTCCCAATTCTGGGTTTAAGGGTCTCTTTTCCAAGCTTAAAATGATAAACATTCAACATTGGCCATGCTGTTTCTGCAGCACTCAAAACAACTGTTAACTCTTAACTTGGAAATCTGATTTCAGTGAGTTCAAAACAAATCAAATCAAAGTTTATTTGTCACGTGAGCCGAATACAACAGGTATAGACCTTACAGTGAAATGCTTACTTACAGGCCCTAACAAACAGTGCGATTGTTAAATAAAAATAGGTATTAGGTGAACAATAGATAAGTAAAGAAATAAAAACAACAGTAAAAACACAGTGAAAAACAACAGTAGCGAGGCTATATACAGTAGTGAGGCTATATACAGTAGTGAGGCTATA
This sequence comes from Oncorhynchus kisutch, assembly GCF_002021735.2. Taxonomy (NCBI): domain Eukaryota; kingdom Metazoa; phylum Chordata; class Actinopteri; order Salmoniformes; family Salmonidae; genus Oncorhynchus; species Oncorhynchus kisutch. The sequence goes on from NC_034192.2 coordinate 37,938,293, forward strand.
TACAGTAGTGAGGCTATATACAGTAGTGAGGCTGTATACAGTAGTGAGGCTATATACAGTAGTGAGGCTATATACAGTAGTGAGGCTGTATACAGTAGTGAGGCTATAAATAGTAGTGAGGCTATATACAGTAGTGAGGCTGTATACAGTAGTGAGGCTATAAATAGTAGTGAGGCTGTATACAGTAGTGAGGCTATATACAGTAGTGAGGCTATATACAGTAGTGAGGCTATATACAGTAGTGAGGCTATATACAGTAGCGAGGCTGTATACAGTAGTGAGGCTATATACAGTAGTGAGGCTGTATACAGTAGTGAGGCTATATACAGTAGTGAGGCTATATACAGTAGTGAGGCTATATACAGTAGTGAGGCTATAAATAGTAGTGAGGCTGTATACAGTAGTGAGGCTGTATACAGTAGTGAGGCTATATACAGTAGTGAGGCTATAAATAGTAGTGAGGCTGTATACAGTAGTGAGGCTATATACAGTAGTGAGGCTATATACAGTAGTGAGGCTATATACAGTAGTGAGCCTGTATACAGTAGTGAGGCTATATACAGTAGTGAGGCTATAAATAGTAGTGAGGCTGTATACAGTAGTGAGGCTGTATACAGTAGTGAGGCTATATACAGTAGTGAGGCTATATACAGTAGTGAGGCTGTATACAGTAGTGAGGCTATATACAGTAGTGAGGCTATATACAGTAGTGAGGCTATAAATAGTAGTGAGGCTGTATACAGTAGTGAGGCTATATACAGTAGTGAGGCTATATACAGTAGTGAGGCTATATACAGTAGTGAGGCTGTATACAGTAGTGAGGCTATATACAGTAGTGAGGCTATAAATAGTAGTGAGGCTGTATACAGTAGTGAGGCTATATACAGTAGTGAGGCTATATACAGTAGTGAGGCTATAAATAGTAGTGAGACTGTATACAGTAGTGAGGCTATATACAGTAGTGAGGCTATATACAGTAGTGAGGCTGTATACAGTAGTGAGGCTATATACAGTAGTGAGGCTATATACAGTAGCGAGGCTGTATACAGTAGTGAGGCTATATACAGTAGTGAGGCTATATACAGTAGTGAGTCTATATATAGTAGTGAGGCTGTATACAGTAGTGAGGCTATATACAGTAGTGAGGCTATATACAGTAGTGAGGCTATATACAGTAGTGAGGCTGTATACAGTAGTGAGGCTGTATACAGTAGTGAGGCTATATACAGTAGTGAGGCTATATACAGTAGTGAGGCTATATACAGTAGTGAGGCTATATATAGTAGTGAGGCTATATATAGTAGTGAGGCTATATACAGTAGTGAGGCTATATACAGTAGTGAGGCTATATACAGTAGTGAGGCTATATACAGTAGCGAGGCTGTATACAGTAGTGAGGCTATATACAGAAGTGAGACTATATACAGTAGTGAGGCTATATACAGGCACCGGTTAGTCGGGCTAATTGAGGTAGCATGCACATGAAGGTCTGGTTAAAGTGACTATGCATATATGATAAACAGAGAGTAGCAGCAGCGTAAAAGAGGGGAGGGGCGGGACAATGCAAATTGTCCAGGTAGCCATTTGATTACTTTTATGGCTTTGGGGTAAAAACTGTTGAGAAGCCTTTTGGTCCTAGACTTGACACTCCGGTACCGCTTGCCATGTGGCAGTAGAGAGAACATTCTATGACTGTGGTGGTTGGGGTCTTTGACAATTTTTAGGGCCTTCCTCTGACAACCGCCTGGTGTAGAGGTCCTGGATGGCAGGCAGCTTAACCCCAGTGATGTACTGGGCCGTACGCACTACCCTGTGTAGTGCCTTGCGGTCGGTGGCTGAGTAGTTGCTTAACCAGGCAGTGATACAACCAGGATGCTCTCGATGTTGCAGCTGTAGAACCTTTTGAGGATCTGAGGACCCATGCCAAATCAGTTTAGTTTCCTCAAATATAGGAAAAAGGCTTTGTCGTGCCCTCTTCATGACTGTCTTGGTGTGTTTGGACCATTCTAGTTTTTTGGTGATGTGGACACCAAGGAACTTGAAGCTCTCAAACTGCTCCACTACAGCCTCGTCGATGAGAATGGGGGAGTGCTCGGTCCTCCTTTTCCTGTAGTCCACAGTCATCTCCTTTGTCTTGATTATGTTGAGGGATAGTTTACTATTCTGGCACCACCTGGGCGGGTCTCTGACCTCCTCCCTATAGGCTGTCTCGTCATTGTCGGTGATCAGGCCTACCACTGTGTCTTCTGCAAACTTAATGATGGTGTTGGAGTCCTGCCTGGCCACGCAGTCGTGGGTGAACAGGGAGTACAGGAGGGGACTGAGCATGCACCCGAGGAGCTCCAATGTTGAGGATCACTGTGGCGGATGTGTTGCTACCTACCCTCACCACCTTGGGGCGACCCGTCAGGAACTCCAGGATCCAGTTGCAGAGGGAGGTGTTAAGTCCCAGGATCCTTAGCTTAGTGAATAGTTTTGAGGGAACTACGGTGTTGAACGCTGAGCTGTAGTCAATGAATAGCATTCTCACTTAGGTGTTCCTTTTGTCTATGTGGGAAAGGGCAGTGTGGAGTGCAATAGAGATTGCATAATCTTTGGATCTGTTTGGGCGGTATGCAAATTGGAGTGGGTCAAGGGTTTCTGGGAAAATGGTGTTAATGTGAGCCATTACCAGCCTTTCAAAGCACTTCATGGCTACGGACGTGAGTGCTACGGGTCTGTAGTCATTTAGGCAGGTTGCCTTAGTGTTCTTCAGCACAGGGACTATGGGGGTATGCTTGAAACATGTTGGTATTACAGACTCAATCAGGGACATGTTGAAAATGTCAGTGAAGATACCTGCCAGTTGGTCAGCACATGCCCGGAGCACTCGTCCTGGTAATTCATCTGGCCCTGCGGTCTTGTGAATTTTGACCTGTTTAAAAAGGTCTTTCTCACGTTGGCTATGGAGAGAATGATCACACAGTGAACAGCTGATGCTCTCATGCATGTCTCAATGTTGCTTGCCTCGAAGCGAGCATGGAAGTGATTCAGCTCCTCTGGTAGGCTTGTGTCACTGGGCTGCTCGCGGCTGTGCTTCCCTTTGTAGTATGTAATAGTTTGCAAATCCTGCCACATAAGACGAGCATCAGAGCCGGTGTAGTACGATTCAATCTTAGCCCTGTATTGGAGCTTTGCCTGTTTGATGGTTCGTCGGAGGGCATAGCAGGATTTCTTATAAGCTTCCGTGTTAGAGTCCCACACCTTGAAAGCGGCAGCTCTACCCTTTAGCTCAGTACGAATGTTGCCTGTAATCCATGGCTTCTGGTTGGGGTATGTACGTACAGTCAACGTGGGGATGACGTCCTCGATGAATTTATTGATAAAGCCAGTGACTGATGTGGTGCTTCCTGCTTTAATTGTTTCTTGTAAGCAGAAATCAGGATGATAGAATTGTGGTCAGATTTTCCAAATGGAGGGCGGGGGAGAGCTTTGCATGCGTCTCTGTGTATAGAGTACAGGTGATCTAGAAGTTTTTCTCTTCTGGTTGCGCATTTAACATGTTGATAGAAATGAGGAAAAACTGATTTAAGTTTCCCTGCATTAAAGTCCCTGGCCGCTAGGAGCGCCACCTCTGGGTGAACGGTTTCTTGTTTGCTTATTTCCTTCCTGTTTGCTTATATTTCCTTGGGGCAGCAGGTTGCCTAGTGGTTAGAGCGTTGAACTTGCAACCGGAAGGTTGCACGATTTAATCCCCGAGCTGACAAGCTAAAATCTGTCGTTCTGCCCCTGAACAAGGCAGTTAACCCACTGTCCCAAGGCCGTCATTGAAAATAATAATTTGTCCTTAACTGACCTGCCTAGTTTAATAAAGGTAAAAAATGAAATTATACAGCTGACTGAGTGTAGTCTTAGTGCCAGCATCTGTCTGTGTTGGTAAATAAACAGCCACGAAAAGTATGGATGAAAACTCTCTTGGCAAATCGTGTGGTCTACAGTTTATCATAAGATACTCTACTTCAGGTGAGCAAAATCTAGAGACTTCCTTAGATTTTGCACACCAGCTGTTTGCAAATATGCACAGACCCCCCCCCCCCCCCCCCTCCCCTCGTCTTACCGGAGTGTGCTGTTCGATCTTGCCGGTGCAGCGTATACTGGGAACTGGGATCTCTGGAACGAAGGTTCTCCGACTTGCAAAATACATTTTGAGCGGTCATCCAACTCGGAATTGTAAGTCGTGAACTCGGTCCTCTTTCTAGAGCTATGACCTGAAGATCACTGACGTCATCATGATTCAACCTTGTTTTTTCTGACTTCCCAGTTGTCTTGTAAACACCATAAATCCAGAGAATGACAGGCTTTGATGACAAAGTTCAATGACAAAATTTGACCACGAAGGACTGACGCACCACCTTCCTGTTCAAGTGAGCACAGCTAAACTAGGTGAGTCAAAAAATGTCTTGTATGCTGCTGCATAAATGATGTAATAAGACAGGGAGATATGTATTCTATAACTAAGAAAGTAATCATTTTGTGTAGTAAGCTGTTAGTTGCCCATGTGCCTCACCCTGATAATTTGGTCTATTTACCCCTCTTAATTTTGCCTACTGTTCTGACTTGGTGGTGCACATGTAGCCTATAACCCGTTTTAGAGAAATATAATCATCAAATATTGTAAGACCTTTCATTGTCTGCTTATATGCCCCCTTTATCTATCTTACGGTTCTGACTTGGTGTACAGGGAGAACACTGTAAGAACGGCCCATGTTCTGAACTCTGTCGCTGTACATTTCAAAAGTACTGAGCAAATAGCTATATTGACAATGTCCATCCTAGCTCACTCAGTAATGCCTCTTATCCGCTTGTCGTCCACTTATACCATAATTTGTATATCTCAATTGTCATTAGAAACCACATTTGTTTAAGCATGTCAGGATAATCAGCTATGTTTTTTTTAAAGGCAGTAAATGAGGCTGATTAACTGTTTCGCTGCCAGACAAGGCTCCGCTGATAGCCAGCTGTAGCAGTGGTAAGGTGTTGAGACTGATTTTGGGACCCTGCTGTTGGGACAGCTTTATGTAGGCACCAACAGTTTGTGGGCACCATTTGTCACCGTTATAGTGCAATTCATGTATTGTTTAGTGTCGTTTTGTGTAGTAGCTTTGCTGGCATGCAAAAATCTTATTTGGTTACAACTGGCACCTTTGTTTTTAAGTGTGGAGGCATGGTTGTTTTTCCATCTATAGGCAAAAGCAGCAACCAAATGTGAAAATTACATATAATCTTTATTTGGGGCTTGAGCTCTGTTAGAATGATCAAGAGTGGTATCAGCATTGTAATTAAAGGTGTGGATGTTTCTGCACTAACGCACACGCCTCCTGTCAAGCTGGGTTCTACTTTGTCAAATGTGAAATCCTATACTGAGGTCCTGTAGAATCCATTTAAAAATCGCCAACAGAGCCAATATCACCATCACCAATATCATATGCAGTCTCCCAGTTGGTCTTTGTCACTGTCAGATTCAGTGTATCAACACCAGAAGGAAAATGCACAGATACGCAGCCAACGTTATGGATGGCCTCGCTGATAGAGAAGAAGTAGGGGGAGAAGAAAGGAAGCAAGCGATCATTAGTGCCTTTGGAAACAGTTCCAGTCACTTTCATGTACTCAGAGGTTTCTCTAGGAGCCCTGTGAGGGTCTTGGAAACAGGCGTCTTCGAAAACTGATGATGGGTTTAACTTTAGACATTGGTCAAAATAGTTTCAAATCCGACGGCCACTTTGCTCTTGATTTGACACATTTGATGCTAGTTGAATATCAAATACGTCATGTTTCAGTACAGTGCAAATGCAACTTCAGCAGAGAAGGAAATGTGAACCAAGGATCAGGTGAGGTCAGGAGCCTGGGGAATTGAGGGCCTGCGGCCTAGTTGACAGGGGAAAATATTTTGTAATCTCCAGGGTGTAGCTAGTTCAAATTCAGCACTGGTTTTACTTTCCTCCCAGGACAAGAGCTTGGCTTCACTTACAATGACTATTCCAGATGTGCATCTCACTTTCGTGCCTTTTTCTTAGTCCATTGTGAATTTTTGAATACCACAATTAACAACTATAAATCATGTCCTGAATACTTCCCCTTCAATCACAAGGGAATATACAGGAACAGCCCAATAACTCACTACAAATTGGAGGCGTATAGTATGAAAAAGAAAAAGATAGTACAATTATGACAAAACCAATATAGAAAGAGAGGCTCTCAAGCAATTTAATAACGGGTTACTTAGTTACATTGGGACAGACAATTACTAAAGAACCAGTCAGTTTGGTTCAACCCTCACAATGAACTGAATGGAGCTAGCTCCAAGCCCAGAAGAATAGAAAATACTTATCAATCCCACTAAGCTTTCTTGGTATTTAATTTGGGTACCATTCATAATGCATTATGACTAGTATTTAACCACATTCATGAAGATGAATAACTGTATTATATGATGAACCCATAGCAACTACAGTCAAATCAAATAATGATACTATTTAGCTAACCAACTGCCATTTAACAATATTGACAATGCTGTTTCAGTAAATAGCTTATGCTACACAGTATATGGCTTCTTTCAACAGCCTATGAATGACTAGGATACATTATATACATGTGGTTCAAAGAAAGTGTTACAGTATAGAAAAATGACTTGAAGGTTATAATTTGTGACAGAAAGAAAATACTGTATATGAATTGACTCAACTCCAAGGTTGTTCCTGCCTAACTTCGTCTCCGGGTGCTTTCTTCTGGGGACTGTCTGTTGTCAGCACATAACAGTCAGCCTCTGCTGGATAATCGATGGGCATGGAAAGATGAATACTAATTTTGCCCTTTAGCTCCGTTAGATGCCCGTTGACAATATCCAAGGACAAAAATCAAGTGAGTTTTGACAAGAACACAGGGTTTTAGGCTGAAATCAATTAAAACTCTATAACCCTCTTTTGGTGAAAATGCAAAAAATAAAATAAACTGTAGGTGTATTTCTTCCCTTAAAAATGTAGCAGCGTGTGCTTTTCCAAGTGGGTACATTTCAGATCACAGGACTTCTATTCGTAAAAACTACCTCCATTGATTTTGCTTCAATCACAACGTTAATTGGCTTTGAACCTGATGGTGGTGATATTGCCATACAGTATGTGCCTGTAACATGCAATCAAAGAGATTCCATATGCTGCATGAATTTGCATAGGAATCATGAACATTTTCATTATTAGCAGTACTACACCCAAGAGAGGCGGACTGAAAACGTTTTGGCACAGACTACAGATGTAGGATCTTAATTTGAGCCAGTTTGCTACAGCAGGAAAATAATCCTGCAGCAACAGGAAATGTCAATTATTGAAAAAAACCAATCAGTCACGAACTAAAACCATGAAAAACAGCTAGCTGGAGCTCGTGTGAGTGGTCGGCATTGATATGCTCTCACCCGCTATATACTTATTGGTTTTGGTTCTGCCACTATAGTGCTGTCCGGTCAGAACGTGATGTTGAGGCCCATACTCAAGACTTGGTCACCACCACATAGACACAGACACATCTGATTCCATTAGAAGTTCTTTATATTGCTGTAGTTCTAAAAAGGTGAAACTATCTGTGGCATTAACATAAACTGTGGCATAATATAAATATGTGAATGAATGCAATAGCATAGCATTGAGACATCATTGAAGAATATACATGGTTAGAGAGAAAAGTAGAAGGCCATGGAGCTTTATGGCTATCTCTCTGGCCTGGCTGAGATCTTAACTCAGGGCTTCTATGCATCTGCTGTTGCACAGAAAGAGCTAGAACATTCTGGAAACTTCTAGAATCTGTAGAATGGCACCAGCTACTACACAAGTCACACACAAGGCTTTATATATTACAGATATAAACATATGGCAGCGACGGCATGCAAGTAATACACAACATTGCTAATACTAATGAGTAGGCTAATCGCAATAAACACACTTGTAGAAATTAATAAGGATACTAGAACGAGGTATGATGCACAGGCAACAAACAAACAAACGATGCTAGCATTAGCAGGAAGCTAGGAAACAACACTGTAAACTTAGCTAACAAACCTATCTTACACAGGTGCATTACACGGTAAAATAACTAACCCTCGTTGATATTGAACCCAATCTCATTTCAGGAACATTTCCAAAACTTACGTACTGCAATGGATGCGCACAACACTTTGGTTAGGAAACAGCATGCAAACACTGAACACTTCGTCACATTCAGCAATTTCTTCTTCTTGCAACGGCATGTAAACCCACACTAGCGTCCTGACTGGTTGACATGAGTGGGTGATTGACTTGGCTGCAGGCCAATCAGGTTGAATGGGCCTTTTTTGTACAATTATTATGTGGAATAAAATTCATGGACATTTTTGTAGAGGTTGATACATTTTTTTGTAAGGGAAAATCAAGTCTGAAATGTCAAAGTAGAAATTACAAACTTCAGAAGCCTTATTAAACCTCAAATACACTACAAGTTGAAAATCTTCTACATTGCAGGAAGGTTATACTGCAACAGGATGATCAAATTAAGATCCTACATATGTATGCCTGTATTCCATATACCCTACACCTCAGTCAACCACAGGTTAAATACAGCCTCATCTGCTGCTTATCTCCCCCTTCCCCCCTTTGGCTCTTTGCTCTAACCTAGTAACCTCTTAGGACAGTAAATACAAGCATACTCTCTCTCTCTCTCTCTCTCTCTCTCTCTCTCTCTCTCTCTCTGTATTGAGTGAGTGTTGTTGTCTACTTAGAATGGATTACATTCACTGGGGCTTAGAGCTTATATCTCAGTTCTCTGCTTTTCAATGACTGGTTGAAGGATAACTTGCTTATGGCAAAACATAACTTCATCTGCTAGCACACTAGTAATTGCTGCATGAGGGAATTATAGGAGATGAGGGACGTCTTCATCTGGAAGGTATGTTGCCCATGCTAATTCGCTAAGACAATCATGTGCATGGTTTTATGAAATTATAATTGTGTTGTGCACATTACCAATAATACTGTCATGTAATATGTATCTTATAAACAGTGTCAATATTGTTGTGTAATATAGGCTCAGCCTCTCTAGTCTTATCCAAGGCTTTTATAAGAAGGCAGTTCTTTGTTTCTTTGTTAATCGAAACAATGTACAAAAACAATACATACCTGTCAAAGAAACTGCCATAACAAAGTTTGTTTCTCCGAATGCTTAGTTCGATAAATGAAACTAGACATTCGGTGTGCTCAGGTTCCCTCTTAGATAATGAATTCCTCTTCTCAGAACTAATTCCTCTGTGAACTCCAGTCAACACCCTTGATAATATGTGTGACCCGTTTCAGGACACGTATGTCGCGGGTCACTACTTCACAGCAGAGCTGTTTGAACGTAAACGTTTTGGGGGTTAGCTACCTGCAGATTCATGCACTGTAGTACGTCATGAGTTGGGATTATGGTTCATCGTTTACCTAGCTAGCTAGCTACATGTCTTAACAAAACACTCTCGTCTTAGTGTGCCAGAGCACGGAACAACTGATGAATTTACAAACTCTCAATCTCCCTTTGAATACGGCCGGTGTCAGTAAATGTCTGCAAAAAAGCGCCATTAAATTGTTGCCAGCAGCACAGTTACAGTGGGGAGGCAGGTAGCCTAGTGGTTAGAGCATTGGGCCAGTAACCATAAGATCGCTAGATCGAATCTCTGAGCTGAGAAAACAGCCTAACCAGCTCTGCTAGGGTGAGTAAAATGGTCAGAGTGGGGTGCTCTCTCATTATCCAGGATGTATCACAACCGGCCGTGATTGGGAGTCCCAGCGTCGTCTGGGTTTGGCCAGTGTAGGCTGTCATTGTAAATAAGAATTTGTTCTTAACTGACTTGCCTAGTTAAATAAAGGTTAGATTAAAAAAACTATCTAGCCAGTTAGCTTGACTGCTGTTGTGAGGTCAGAATATTCGGAACAACCCAACTCACTGGCCAGAGCTTTGAACGCAAACGCTCTGGATTTACTAACAGACACTCTGACAGCACACTCGCAGTCACCAATGCTCTGGATTTACTAACAGACACTCTGACAGCACACTCGCAGTCACCAACGCTCTGGATTTACTAACAGACACTCTGACAGCACACTCGCAGTCACCAACGCTCTGAATTTACTAACAGACACTCTGACAGCACACTCGCAGTCACCAACGCTCTGGATTTACTAACAGACACTCTGACAGCACACTCGCAGTCACCAACGCTCTGAATTTACTAACAGACACTCTGACAGCACACTCGCAGTCACCAACGCTCTGAATTTACTAACAGACACTCTGACAGCACACTCGCAGTCACCAACACTCTGAATTTACTAACAGACACTCTGACAGCACACTCGCAGTCACCAACGCTCTGGATTTACTAACAGACACTCTGACAGCACACTCGCAGTCACCAACGCTCTGGATTTACTAACAGACACTCTGACAGCACACTCGCAGTCACCAACGCTCTGGATTTACTAACAGACACTCTGACAGCACACTCGCAGTCACCAACGCTCTGAATTTACTAACACACACTCTGACAGCACACTCGCAGTCACCAACACTCTGAATTTACTAACAGATACTCTGACAGCACACTCGCAGTCACCAACACTCTGAATTTACTAACAGACACTCTGACAGCACACTCGCAGTCACCAACGCTCTGGATAACATAACAGCCTACCCAGCTCTGCTAGGGCAAGTAATGTTCTCTCACTTAGATGTCTGGAAATAGCTAGCAAGTTAGCTTGGGTGCTTGACTGCTGTTAGTACAGAACGCTAGGATCAACCCTTAAAGAGATGGGTGGGGCTAAAGCTTAAGAGGGTGTGAACAATCCTGAATGTATGTAGACAAAGAAGGGCTCTCCAGTAGTAGTACCAAAACATTCACAGGCCATTTTCTCAAAAGTAAGTTTACAAGGTTATCAACTTTCTAAGCAAAATTACTTCCCCATTGTTCCACAACTGCAGTGTATGATATACAATTGTGTAGCTCTGAGTCTCTACTTTTATCCAATGTAAAAAAAAGCCAATTTAAAATGTTGCTACATGAGACCGATTTGGGCTTGTTAGTCACATATAGGGCCAACATAATACATTGGGAATTGTCTCTTATCAATACATGTATAGATGTTATTTATAAAATATACAACTTTTCTTTCTTTATCCTTTCAGTAGGGTGCATGGAGATCTTGCACCTACGGAATCTGTCTGGACCTCACTATACCTTTGCGTACACCACTCGTTCTAAATGACATATTTACAATCCAACATCTTAATTTGTGTTCCAGGGCATGGCCTTATGATACAGTGTGTGCAGTGAAGAAGTGTTCCGTATTTCACCCCTCGAGCCCGTGTGCATTGCCTCTAGTGCAGCAGGAGGGATAATAGCTTGTTAAGGTAGAAAGAGAATGTAACTACACCATCCGCTCTCTCTAATCACTCTCTCGGCTTTGATTAGCCGTGGTAGTGGAATAACGTGTGGCATTTTCCAGCCTTGTTGGGCGTTTCAGAGAAATGATTTAATGGCCCTTCCTGCTCCTTCCCTTTTTTTTCATCCCAGTGGTTTTGATCTATTTTTTACTGCCTGTCTCAGTCATTTATCAAAGCCAGAATGGCTAGTAAAGTAATCTGACATTAGCACCCAATGACTAATACCTCAGGAAAAAAAAGAGAAAGGAGAGGTTTGTCATTTGAATAAATCATGGCTACATGTCTCCATTAAAAAAAAAAAGTCTGAATTGTCCACGCTACCTCAACCACCTTTTCAAAGCAAATTGGCGGATGGAAGACAAGTAAGACTTTAGCAGGGCAATGAAAGGTCTAATAGGCATCTTTAAAAACATGAATGTAACCATATTCACTTTATATCCACCCGTACAGAATTACAAACATGGTTCTTCGAGCCGGACAAGTATATTCTGTCAGACTTTAGTGAGACTGGTTTGTGTTCTCTGTCTCCAACTGCAGAGCAAAGGTAAACAGAAAGGTATTCAGAAATGTAAACAAAGTACTGTTCACTATCCCTACCACTCCTATAAGTAATCCTCTTGCTTCTGACCACTGAGGGATTGATCAGTTTTTTCCTGGCTGACCAGGAGAAGGAGAGCTGTTTGGTGGTCAGATCTGATCCCAGACAGTATAGTGAGCTATTGAGGATACTCTGCTTGGGTTTCAGAGGTCCAGAAGGTCAGTCAGCCAGGCAGAGATGGAGGTAGCTTTACCCCAACGCTCCACTCGACCCCAGATGGCCAATCAGCCACAGGCCAGTGGTCAAACTCTTCCTCTGCATTATGCATGAAGGCTGTCACCCTCTGAGACAAGGAGAGATGGAGAGAGAGAGAGCGAGAGAGAGCGAGAGAGAGAGAGAGAGAGAGAGAGAGAGAGAGAGAAAGACTAATATTTACAGATTACATTACAGTGTTTGGGTTTCAATGCCTGTGTGTGTGTGTGTGTGTGTGTGTGTGTGTGTGTGTGTGTGTGTGTGTGTGTGTGTGTGTGTGTGTGTGTGTGTGTGTGTGTGTGTGTGTGTGTGTGTGTGTGTCAGTTCTCTCACAATGTTTCTGGGTTTCAAGGCTGTCAAGGCGCAGCTTGAGGGTTTGTGCTTGGAAAGTATTGAGAGATGTTAATTTCACGTTTTGTTGCCTGGAAAAAGGGAAAAAAGGGCGTCGGGGGTTTCAGATTTCCACCTTCATCCTGTATTCCTCTGAGTTTAATTGCATGTTTCAGATCAACTACTGTACATCTTTGTCTGCAGGTCAACCTTAATTCCAAGAAGAGTTAACCACTACCAATAGCGTATTGACATGGTACACTCTTAGAAAAAAATGAGCTATCTAGAACCTAAAAGGGTTCTTCGACTGTCCCCATAAGAGAAGCCTTTGAAGAACCCAGGGAGACTTATTTTGGGTTCCATGTAGGCCCTTTTCCACAGAAGGTTCTACATGGAACCCAAAAGAGTTCTCTTTGAAACCTAAAAGGGTTCTTCTATGGGGACAACCGAAGAACCCTTTTGGAGTGTACATTATTGCACTGTGTGGCGATAGTGACTGCACAAGCCACACTCCACTAAACACATACCAGGGAAACTCTGAAAACATTAGGGACCGTTTAAAAAGCACTTTCCAAAGAATTCCCTTTTGGCGACATAAAGTTCAATTAAGCAAACAACCTCTGCTCGTTTACCTCAGCCCATGCCACACAGTTGATTGACAAAGCCCATAAAAGGGCCACTAACAAGTGAAGTGAGGAGACACACCTTTCCAGGCCTTCCCTGTAATTCCAGATGGCGTTAAAGCAGAGATCCTGAGAGTCTACGGCACATTTTAAGTCCAACAGAGGCTTTATTGTTAATGTGTGCATTAGTGAGGAGTGTCTCACCGGACCATAGCACTTCTCCAATTTAATTATTAAGTAGGGAGACTAATGAACTGTAGGATTACAGAGGTGATAATCACTGTCTTGGTAGGTGCATTAAGTCTAGCTCTGTGTCATTACGCAGCACATAGCTGAGAGAGAAGGAGGAGAGAGGAGAAGGAAGAAAATCACCCTTTCGTGCTGCTGAAAAAAGAAACATTTGAAATATTGAAACCAGTTTCATTAAAAAGAATTTAAGGGCACTATGAGTCGTGTATTTTATTCTTTTTTTTTATAGTGGATAGCAGGTTAGGAGACGTTTTGAATTTGGTTTTGATTATAAGCATAATAAGTGTGATATGGTCAAGCTGGCATAGTAAACACCTAGTCATACATTTCCCAAACAGTTTAATATATACAGTACATACACAAAACTAAGGAAGCATTTGTCATTTTAATATTTCTATACATTATGTTGGGCATACATTCTTCAAATAACCAGTCATGTCCAGTGTGTGGGTGTACATCCCAGTCCTGCGTGTTTTCATATTTACATTAGCTCTACTTCATAAAAGCTTGTGTACTCTGGGACTCCTCCTCATATTTGTATTGTATTCTATGCTCTGTCTGTCAGATAGGTCCCCTCTCATGGGACCTGACATTTCAGCAGTGTGTGTGTGTGTGTGTGTGTGTGTGTGTGTGTGTGTGGCCCCTCCTGTAGTTTCCGCACGCAACTTCCCACGAAACCTCACTCCGCTCCCACCCACCAGGGAGCCAACCAGGTCTCATTTACCCATGAATCTGTGCATTCGCACCCCCAGTCGGATGCCACGGAAACTGGCGTCTTTTTTATGTCCAGAGGGGTAGAGTCAGATTTATCATCTTTACAGTGACGCCTCACATTCATCACTTGGGTGTTAGTTGTGCAACAGCCGCACAATTGAGCTTCATTAGGTGAATATTGGGGCTGTAAGTATGCTCCTAATTAAATTCAAACAGACTGCACCCAACCAGAGACACAATTATATTATATGCACACAACATGATGAAGTATTCCTCTCCTTTTCATTCTGCGTTACAGAGGCTACGGAACATGCAAGTATTTGCATGTCATTGACCCTACGGCATTTTCAGGCACACAGCGCGGTCACCCAAGTCTGTTTGATAGGGTTTCAATAATAAATAATAAAGCATCTGCTTCAGCAGCTGAAGCTTGCACAATTAAGCAGTGCTAGGTCTCCCTGCTTGGGCCCTGCAATGGAACGACATGAATATCTTATTAGAGTGGAATTCTAAACCTCAAAGTGTATACCTATTGGGTTGGTCATAATGAAATGTTTTTCAAAAGAAAGAAAGATATCTTGCCAATGCTGGATTGAATTGTGCTTTTAGGGAATTCTTTCCCAGGTGTATTTGACTGAGATAATCAGGTTTAGAATCGCTACAGTTTTCTCAAAGCTCGCCTTCCCAAGACACCTCCACGAAAATATGTAGCCACACACGTTTTCGCTTGCCCGAGACTGACAAACCTATGGGTGCGATAAAGACATTTCCTGCAAAGGTCAGTAAAGAAAACAAACAAAGAAGAACGATGAAGAACACTTTCAAGTGAGATTTCACAAAACAGTATTTTCAACAAAAGACCCAGTGTGTACTGAGACGTAATTATTATTTTACACAGAGGATATCTAGGTCGTATTTAGCGAGAAGTTTTGGGTAGACATCCAGAAAGAAGGCCATCAGATCTGAACGGTGAACAGATGTCATGCTATGGTGGAGACTCTGGGTTCCCCTCTGTCTACTTTTCCAGTCCATTGACTTATTTTACTGTCCTGGTCCATGCATGTCCCCCTGAACATCCTCTGCAGAGGTTGGGCTGCCCAGTGTGATGCTAGAGGTAGAGGGGAGACCAGTGGAAATGGATTGTGAAATAGAGCCTCTGGGGTCTGCATGAAGTGGACCAAAAAAGGCCTCCAACACATGTGAAAAGGACACTTGCGTTAGAGGTGGTGGGGTGGCCTAGCGCTTAAGCGTTGGGCCAGTAACCCGAAAGGTGGCTGGGTCGAATCCCCAAGGTGAGAAAACAATTCTGTTGATGTGCCCTTAAACAAGGCCCTTAACCCTAAGTGGTCCTGTAAGTTGCTCTGGATAAGAGTGTCTGCTAAAATGGGTGCCTTTTCTGTTGTTGTTCAGGTCTACCCTTCCCTTTTTATACCCCCATACGTCCCCCCGCAAGCACGCACACACACACACACACACATACACACAAAATCAACAGTGCCGCTTGGGCATACCCACCCATTGAAGACATCTGTGCATATTCAATGAGTAGATAAATCATTTTCTAAGAAGAATGTTGATAAATGAGGCGCTCATTTCAGGGTTCCTGACTGCTGTGCACCTAGACCCCAGTGCTCCAGACCCACTCAGTGTTTCCAACACACACAACCTGGATTGACCGATGATAGAGTATGAATTCATCAACCTTTCCTGTACATTATGGTCTGTCATTGTTGATTTACACAATGTTTTCATGATATTCCTATTTTCCATTTCAGTTACAAGAAACATGATGAGGACAATGTTCTAATCTAACATCGTCTAGCATATCACTTTAGCTTCTGATGACTGCACTCTAGTGGTAATCCTGCAATTCCCGAACAAAAAAACACGCCTCTGTGCCCATTGGTAGTCCCAGTGTAGCTTACATTGCCATTCCCTTGTGTTGCCAGCGGTCCTTAATTCATCTCTCTGGTCGTCTTTTTAAGTTTCAGGTCAACCCTTTCCCGTCAAGGGTCTTGTTTCACCATTGATCTGTGCTGTGGCTGACATGGTCACCCAGAAGACTGATGTTTTCATTGGCGCTTGGTTGAAACGTTACTTTCTTACTGCTTGGTTTACATTCAGGCACCCATCAAGAGTTCAGGACTTCAGAGGAAGGAGTCACCACCATCAGGAACTCAACTTGAACTGCTACTGGCAACCAGGACTCAAGAAGGAACCAACTCTGAAAATGATAAAAGAATGGAGAGTTTATGCAGCCCATTAGATTTGTATTTTCATGTTTAATGTAAAGGTCAAGACATTGCTGTATCTATTATGGTTATTTCGTTTAGTGGGCTGTATGACATTATGTAGGATATTGTGTATTTACAGTGTTATTACATATCTCATAAAATCTAATTGCTAGTAGAATTACCACAGCTCCTGACAATGGTCAGACCATGGGCACTATCAGTCACACAGGCATAGTAGCCAGAGTCATATAGACTTTTACCAGCAGAGAGGCTGACCAGAGAAGTCAGACCATAGCAATAGAATGAATAGAACAGGCTTGGAAGCTCTAAACCTGGCAATTTGACTGGTACACTCATGGGTCCACTTGCAATGGCTGCCTGGTATTGTGATGCAATCATTTCCATTTCATTTTGGAACGTTATATCAACTGATCCTGGATTGCCATAGTAAAATAGAATATTCATTTAAATGATGCTAACTGATGTGGCTCATGCAATGGAATATATTTTTTGTCATGCCAGTTGAGTTTACACAACAAATCACAGCACAGAATGAAGAGTACACTTCCTGCTTTTACTTGCTGGCATGGGTACACTCAAAATGGCTGCCAGTCCACCCACTATGCCATCATTGACTTGAATGGAGAAGACTTTTCTATTCATTATATTTCTATGAGTCAGGCCCTGTGATTTACAGTGATGTACTACTGCCACCCAGGCATCCCTGCAGTGCAGTGGGTCTGGTCTTGGAGGGAGGAGGGGAGGGAAGGGGAGGACTGAGTGAGCGGGTCTTTGTTTTCCGAGGGCGGTATGGTAATCACATCATAATGTTATTTAGATCCATTGGTGTGCTGGTGCTCCCCGCGTTGCTGGCCCTGCAACTCTAAGGTCAAGAGCCATGGGGGTGACGGGTTACATTTGCAAAACATGGAGGCGCACCACGTCCCCCTGGACTAAGGAAGTGTCTGAGCCTGGCGTTGTATCTTGTTGTACCTCTAGTGCCCCATGCTGCCTGCTCACACTAGTCACACGTTTCGGCCTTTCCCCCGCCAGCCTTGTCAAAGTGAAGACCACTGACAGCACTTCCCACAACAGAGGCCCACTGTCCTCCTCTCAGCTAGCTCTTCAAGCAGTCAAAGAGTGAGCTGAGTCGGAAATCACCCTGACTTAATCCATTTAAATTTATTTCACTTATTCTTCTACTTATAAAGTTTTATCAGTAGCAGTAAGCCAATAGTTACTAATACTATTGCTGCAGGTGTGAACCACTGAGCAGATTTTAATATGTGGTCCTTGTTGTAAAGTTATCTCCAATGTTGCTTTCTCTGTTCTATGCCTGCCTCACTTGAATGAGAATTATTGACCTGTCAACTTTGAACAAAAAGTCATTCTATTCCACTTTCCAGAGCATTTCAAATGGAGTATGTTTCCAAGTGAGCAGTGAGAGAAAAGTGGCATTTCTCATTACTAAGATCCCTCAGTATCACACTTCATATTTCATTTCAAGGCAGAGGTGATTCTCAGCATCCTTACACGTTATTTAAGTGGGATGATTTGAGAAAGGCTGAAACAAGGAATCATGTCATAAATGGAACAATGGCAAAATATCTGAAAATGTTGAGATATGACAAACGTTGTTGTTTTTCTTTTATTCCTAGTTCTCTGTTTGCTCCAATTCATATGTGTGCATGAATTGATACAAAATGTAAAAATAATTTTGGTTAGCTAAAAAAGTGTACTGTAAGTATGAATAATAATTCAAAGGTTGACCATTTGAGATTCTGATGGGATTTCTTCATGGACAATCAATGCCTGAGTGAAGACCTTTTTTCAAATATAGAAGGTAGGTTATCGAGCAGAACACACTACCATACTCAGAAATGGAATTAAACAGTAAGGCTAGATAGTTAAATTGTCATGGTGTTTTTGTTGTCTGTTGTCATACAAAATAGGTGTTCATTGTAGGGTTAGATACACACCAAATAAAAATGCAGACTGGAGCTCGTCTTAGTACACTCTCCTCAGAAAGCACAGCTCAACCTGGCCTCGGCTTTCACTTTTTCCATAGCTCGAAGTGCACACAAACACACACACACACATTCACACTTGTTTATCCTCCCACGAGACCCACAGGAGTTCTCAGTACTATCCAGTCTCCCTTGACGATACAGTTCACCAGGTGTTGTCTGCAACAGGCAATTAGTAGAATAGGTGTACCTGTCAATCATGGAGCTAGAAGATTAGCTGCTTGCCCGTAATTAGCGGGTTAGAGGCTTCTTGGCCCGGAGGATAAAGGCTTTGCCAATAATGTGCCCTGGGGTATTAATTACTGAAGGTCGAAGCTGCCGAAAAGGCCAGGATCTTAGCAGCAGCGCACGTAAGATGATTGTTTAAATTTCAAAAATAATACTGGTCTGACAGTTGTTAGTGTCCCGAGGGGTTGTGGGTACAAGGTAACCAAGGTAATTAGTTTGAAGAGGAAAGGGCATGGTTGCAGGCCTATTTGTGAAGAGTGAGGGAGGGCAAGAGTGAGGGAGAGCGAGTGTGTGTGAGAGAGAAGGAGAGAGAGAAGGAGAGAGAGAGAGAGAGAGAGAGAGAGAGAGAGAAAGAGAGAGAGAGAAGGAGAGAGAGAGAGAGAGAGAGAGAGAGAGAGTGACAGAGCGGGGAAAATATTATGAGGGGATGGAGAGAGAAGTAGTGGATGAAATGTGACGAACCGGATAAAATAAATGAGACACATCTGCACCCTCAAATAACCCGGTTCCTGCTTCCCTATTTTCCCTCGCTGCTCCTCAGATGCATAACCCAGCGGCGTGCAAAAGCCCTCGTCTGCATCATGGCTCCGGTATTTCCCTCCATCTCTAGTGGTGGCGGCATTGAAGGCAGCAGGAGGGGGAAGGGATGGAGGGAGGTTGAGGGCATCCAGGCAGGGGGTGAGTGGGTCTTATTGAAGTACTAAAGATGGCCTGGCAGATGCTGTGAGGAGGTGGAAAACAAAAGGCGCGACTCACCTTATGTCTCATGCGGGAACAGGGCAGATGCCAAGGAAATAAAAGCAGGATGGCTGGTGGTGGCCCGGTTCAGCCAGAGTTCACGTGGAGGAAGGTGATAAAGTGGACCTGCCACCCGCTTACTGGGCCCTGGAGGCCCCGGGGCTGGCCTCTCTCTGCCTGCTAGTAAAGGCTGCCCTACTAGCTACATTAAAGTCAGAGAACCCCTAAATACCATTCAGTTCACACTGTCCCCTTTAACATTATGGCTGGACAAGTGCATGTAGCACTGGTGAGGAAGCTCTGCACACAATGAAGTAACACACTCTGCATATCCCGTTCGCTCAGTCCTACAAAAAATGTCCATTAATTGTAATTCACATTTTCTGTTGCTGCAGGATTATTTTCCTGCTGTAGCAAACTGACTAAAATTAAGATCCTACATCTGTACCACAGTTATTTCTTCGCTAAGGTTTATCAAAGAGGATTTCTTATCCCTTCCTCCAATTAACCTGCACTGTAATTTTAACAACTCTAACTTGTAAATAGTAATGGCAAACAAATGGCTGCATAAAATGCATCATAGTTTGCCAATCATTTTAGTCTGCTATTGCCATTACTGTTAGTCATTTGATATTCTTCTGTGATTTGGCAAGAGAGGGTGTAAGAGATACCCAGACTGTTAAAATGGGAAGAGCATGTGGAACATCTTCTTCACTCCCATAGACCTTTATTTAATTTATTGATCTAAAATCAAGACCACTGGGATGAAATGACAAGTATATCATCATAATAAAATTTAAATAAACAATTTCTGGACTATAAAGCACTTTCATACATTAGACTACATCTGGGAAACCAGTCCCATGTCCTAAATCAGGGTTTAGGCCAAATTGAAGCACTGGGAGATTTTAACTGTGCCCAGCAGAGGGCAATATCCTCCTCCACCACCTCTTCCTCCTCCACCGCCTCTTCCTCCTCCTCCTCCTCCCCGCTCGCCTTTGGCCAACATAAATCGGCCCTCATGTAAAACTCTGCACCTGTGGCTCGCGGCAGGTCCTGATCCGAGCGGACGATAAACATGTCACTCCACTCCTAATCCGCCCGCGTTCTTTATCTGCCCAATTATACTATCCCCATAAATAAAAATAAAAACAGCTCAGCATGCATACTGGCCCCAGACGAGGGGGCCGGGGGGCCAGGCTTGGATAGCCATCCAGAGTGGAGCACATTGGGATGGGAGATCCACTGGGTCATGTTTACCCTCTGCAGAGTTCATCATTTTTATTTTGACAGTTAGTGTCTGGTCAGAGGGGTTCCTCCTTGTTCTTCCTCTGCTGGACTCAGCAGTAAGCTTAAGCACAGCAACAGCACTGGAAAACATTGCTGTGGGGTAGCTAACATGTTTGAGGATATTCACTAGAGCTGGGTCTGTAGACTGTAGCTAAATTAATTTAAACGAATATATTCACTGTGCTACTGTTTAGTATATCTCTGTAGAAGGAACATGCTGAGAGCATTAACAAAGAGCTTGACTGAGTTATTATTACTGTCAATTTTGCAGACTGGTGCAGACTAATCATGCAATTTGTGTGAACTATTTTTAGCATGCGGTATTGTGCTCATTAAAGCTTTGTGAATGCTAAATGAAATCCTTTCAGGTGTATACCAGTTTCAGTAGAAAATATTTGAACATATGCCCTTTAGATAGGTTGCTCTTGGAATAAAGGGTATTGTGCTCCAAATTGAGCTTGCTTTACAGTAGCATTGACTTACCTTGTTGTTTTAATCTTAGACTCATTAAAAGATCATTAAATTCATGTTTTTTCAGTGAACAGCACATTATGCTTCTCTTGAGACGGTTCTAAACACACCTTCGATTGGCAAGGTTGATTAACAATTCACATGAAATTTGACGGATTTATTAAACATCCTAAAGCCGAGCTAAGCTGACGACTCATCGTTTTCCCCTAATGCACTGTATCGGAAGCAAGACGTACTTTTCTGTATATAGAGTATGAAAAGAGATATGCACTCTGAACAAATGTCATTAGGGTTCTATAGAACTTGAAGCAAGCCATTGAACCTTTTTGATTCTGCGGTATAGCACCATATCTTCAAACAGTGTACTCAGTATGTGATAAAATTCTGGCCTCATTGTATAAGCCTTTCAATAATAGGACCAATAAGTCAAACCAATGCAAAACCATTTATTGCCAGGAAAAAAACATAGTGAATCGTTGGAACTATACTATGTTAAAACAACTACACATTTTGCAGATAGATCATGAGCGAAATCTTGCTCTGTGGTCTGGTAACACTTGCAAAATCGTTATCCTTTTTCTATGTAACTTTTCTCGCTGACACCATATGAACGTGTCACGTTAAACTGAAAACGCAGTGAGGGAGGACTGAAAAATGAATTGATTTATATTTAAAACAATGACTGCCGGAGCTTTACAGCATATTTTCGGACTGCACAGCAGACTGTAAATCTGCAGCTGGCGTTCCCTTACGTCGTTCCCAGCAGACACACAACGAACCCAGGCCCTGCGCCTTGTTTAGGAGGAAACAAATGGCAAATGAATATACATTAAATTCCACATGTTACACACAGGTGTCAGTGTAATAATGCGTATCAGGAAAAAGATGTGGGGAGGGGAAAAAGCAGCAGTGCATTTTGTTTGCTCTCTGATAATCTTCTGTTCTCTTCGGGGAATGCAGTGAGTAGTGCTACCAAGTCCCTCTTGTCCACCAAGGACAGGAGAGGTTTGGTACCATTATTGTGTTTGATCTAGTGGAGTGTGTTGGCCTAAATGATTTTCATATACATTGCCTTCAGAAAGTATTCATACCCCTTGACTTATTCAACATTTTGTTGTGTTACAGCCTTAATTCAAAATGGATTAAATGTATGTTATCTTTCACCCATCTATACACAATCGCCCATCATGACAATGTGAAAGCAAGTTTTTAGACATTTTAGCAAATGTTTTGAAAATGAAATAGAGAAATATCTCATTTACATAAGTATTCACACCCTTTTGCTATGACACTCCAAAATGAGGAGCTCAGGTGCATCCAATTTCCTTTGATCATCCTTGAAATGTCACTACAACTTGATTGGAGTCCAACTGTGGCCAATTCAATTGTTTGAACATGATTTAGAATGAAACACACCCGTCTTTATAAGGTTCCGCAGTTGACAGTGCATATCAGAGCAGAAACTATGCCATGAAGTCCAATGAACTGTCCGTAGATCTCCGAGATATAATTGTGATGAGGCATATACAGTGGGGGGAACAAGTATTTGATACACTGCCGATTTTGAAGGTTTTCCTACTTAGAAAGCATGGGGACAGGACGACTGCAACGGCCAGGTCGCAATTGTAAATGAGAACTTGTTCTCAACTTGCCTACCTGGTTAAATAAAGGTAAAATAAATAAATACATTGAGGGGAGGATGGATGGGGCCATGTATCGCGAGATCTTGGCCAACAACCTCCTTCCCTCAGTAAGAGCATTGAAGATGGGTCGTGGCTGGGTCTTCCAGCATGACAACGACCCGAAACACACAGCCAGGGAAACTAAGGAGTGGATCCGAATGAAACATCTCAAGGTCCTGGAGTGGCCTAGCCAGTCTCCAGACCTGAACCCAATAGAAAGTCTTTGGAGGGAGCTGAAAGTGCGTATTGCCCAGTGACAGCCCCGAAACCTGAAGGATCTGAAGAAGGTCTGTATGGAGTGGGCCAAAATCCCTGCTGCAGTGTGTACGAACCTGGCCAAGAACTACAGGAAACGTATGATCTCTGTAATTGCAAACAAAGGTTTCTGCACCAAATATTAAGTTCTGCTTTTCTGATGTATAAAATACTTATGCCATGCAATAAAATGCAAATGAATTACTTAAAAATCATACAATGTGATTTTCTGGATTTTTGTTTTAGATTCCGTCTCTCACAGTTGAAGTGTACCTATGATAAAAATTACAGACCTCTACATGCTTTGTAGGTAGGAAAACCTGCAAAATCGGCAGTGTATCAAATACTTGTTCTCCCCACTGTATCTGGGGAAGGGTACAAAACAATTGTAGAGTTTTGAAAGTTTCAAAGAGCACATTGATCTCCATCACTGGAAAATTGAAATATTATGGAACTACCCAGACTCTGCTTGGAGCTGGCCTTCCAACCAAACTGAACAACCGGGCAAGAAGGACCTTGGTCAGGGAAGTAACCAAGAAGCCAATGATCACTCTGCCAGAACTACAGAGTTCATTGGCTGGGATGGGTGAACCCGGCAGAAGGACAGTCTCTACAGCACTTCACCAGTCTGGGCTTTATGGGAGAGTGGAAGCAACTCCTGAGAAAAAGGCACGACAGCACGCCTGGAGTTTGCAAAAATACACGTGAAAGACTCTGAGATCATAAGGCAAAATATTATGTGGTCTAATGAGACAAATATTTAACTCTTTATCTTGAATGCAAAGCACTATGTCTGGAGAAAACCAGGCACAGCTCATCACCCATCTAACATCATTCCTACTGTGAAGCAAGGTGGTGGCAACATCATGCTATGGGGATTCTTTTCAGCAGCAGGGACTGGGAGACTGGTACGGATAGAGGGAACAATGAATGGAGACAAATACAGGCAAGTCCTTGATGAGAACGTGCTTCAGAGTACAAACAACCTTAGACTGGGGGTGAAGATTTACATTCAAACAGGACAATGACCCCAAACATACAGCCAAAGCAATGCTGGAATGGCTTCAGAACAAGAATGTGAAAGTCCTTTTATGGCCCAGCCAAAGTCCAGACTTGAATCCCTATTGAAAATCTGTGGAAAAACTTGAAGATTGCTGTTCACCACCGCTCCCCATCTATCTAACAGAGCTTGAGAAAATCTGCAATGAAGAATGAGAGAAAATCCCCAAATCCAGATGTGCAAAGCTGATACAAACTTACCCAATACATCTCAAAGTTGTAATTTCCGCCAAAGATGCTTCTAAAAAGTATTGACTCAGGGGGCTGAAAATGTATGTATATTATACATTTCATTTTCAATAAATTTACTAAAATTTCTAAAAACAAGTTTTTCATTTGTCATTATGTAGTGTGTGTAGATGGGTGAGAACAAAAATATATTAAATCCATTTTTAGTTCAGGCTGTAAAACAACAAAATATAGAATAAGTCAAGGGGTATGGATAACTTCGGAAGGCAGTGTAGCTATACACATTTACATTCACATGTAACATTCAATCTGTAGATTATTTTGTACTGTATACTGTCCATGTTGTGCCTTGGGAACACGGAATCTGATCAATCTTGAAGCCATAGAACACAGCATGAAAACCATCAGAACAATAAGGGCCCAGAGAGCGGCCTGAGGAGTTGTACGATTATGTTTGAGCTTACTTTATCATATAACTTCTATAAATCTATGTATGGTTTATGATGAACTTCAGTGTGTGGCTTATTGGTCAATGGGACAAACCTACTTGACTACAAGCTACTAGAAATACAACAGGACGATTTTTCCCAGTGGTTTAATGTGCTAGGGATTTCCCATCAAGCCCTGTAGCCATTGGCCTGCAGTATCAGCCCTCCTCTCCAAAATATGTGTGTCCCATGAGCGGTCCACGCCTAAGGACTTGAATCCATTATACAGCGTAAGTAGATGCTTTACTTTCTACCCCTGACTCAAAGGCGTGACCATTGTAGCTCACCCTTTCCAATCCTTCACAATACTACCATTTTTTTGGTTATTTCTCACATCCCAGTTGCTTATCACAGACAGAATACTGGATATTCGGCTTTGGCTGTCTTAGAAGACATCTAATAAAAATGGAAAGTCCTCTTTCAACAATATTTGGTGCACCCACAAATGCCTAAAACAAAGCATAGCTAGCTAAAGCCTAAAGCCAAAAGCTCTCGAAGCACCGTCCCCTCCCTGCCTCTTTGTTTGGGGCTTGGAGGGGACCCAAGTTGATTAGCAGACATCAGCGAAGCCACGGGTGTTGGCTGGAGTTAATAGTCTGTCCCGAGTCCATCAGGCAGCTTTGCAGTGTGGCAACAGGCTAACTCCCCCTCAGTGACTCCTAAACGCTCTCATGAACACCAGCTCCCCTCACAGGTTTCCAGACCTCCTGTCATTTCTACATGACCCTAGCAAAACTAGTATTACCTTACCGTGCTCTATGATGAGGATGGAAGATGTGAAAACAATTAATACATCTATTTGATTAATTGGCTAAACAAAATTGAATTTGGTAGGCAAATGGAAAGTAAAGCATTGGAGAGGTGTTTCAAATAACGAAACAGCCAAAAGGACAATGGTAAATAACAAGATGTGTCCAATCGTAAGCAAACGCAAAGTGTAATCCTCCAGCCGACATTTATGTGGAATATAATTTCATTGAAACGTGCTAAAACGCAATCTCAGGTGATGCCCTTGAATGTGAATGAATTGTATTGCATGGGCCCTTAAAAAGAAAATCACCACTTGAGCAGCCTTGCCTTTTCTTGCCCTCAGGTGTTGTGGGATAGAACTGCTCTCGACAGTCTGACGATCCCTTTCTTTGTTGCAGTGAGAGCGGCCTCAGGCCATGACGGTAACAACAAAGTTGCTGAGCAACCATGTGAACATTAAACAACTATCGAGTCTATGTAGTATGTAGAACAGTCGATATGAGGCTATATGGTAAATATTGTAGTGAGAGGCATATGTATCTTCAGTAGATGTCCATTGTTTATGAAAGCTATGTATTAATCTTAATGCCTTAGAGGCAGAGTGGATTTGCATGCAAAGAGAGCTTGCAGTGGTGGATGGGCTCCAGAAGGCCCTGCAGGAAGAGGGGTGTGGATGGGCTCCAGAAGGCCCTGCAGGGGGAAGAGGGGTGTGGATGGGCTCCAGAAGGCCCTGCAGGAAGAGGGGTGTGGATGGGCTCCAGAAGGCCCTGCAGGAAGAGGGGTGTGGATGGGCTCCAGAAGGCCCTGCAGGAAGAGGGGTGTGGATGGGCTCCAGAAGGCCCTGCAGGAAGAGGGGTGTGGATGGGCTCCAGAAGGCCCTGCAGGAAGAGGGGTGTGGATGGGCTCCAGAAGGCCCTGCAGGAAGAGGGGTGTGCTGGACTGGAACAAGCCAGTCTAGTTACAGCGGGGACCAGGCTAGTATACCAGCGCAAACACAAAGCAGTCCATGGTCTGGAACACTCCACTCCACTCCCCCACCCCTCTCTCTCTCTCTCTCTCTCTCTCTCTCTCTCTCTTTCTCTCTCTCTCTCTTGCTCTCTCTCACTCTCAGTCTCTCTCCCCCCACCCCTCTCTCTCACTCACCCCCCCCTCTCTCTCGCTCCCTCTCTCTCTCTTAGCACCGCCTCTGCCTGCTCCTTGGAAGGCCTTCATTAAATAGATAAGGGATGCCTGCCCAAAATTAAGTCAACAATTGACAAGAAAGCAATCATACTATGTACGCAGTGTCATATCATGAAATACGGTGTTATTGTTGCAAGATAAATGTTATTTGTGAGAAAGGGGATATTTCCATAATGTTTTGCAATTTGGCAATCACAGTGTAAATACAATATGGTATAATGACATAAAACAAAGCTTCAGACTATCAATAAATGTCAGAATGTTAAATGAACATTCACCACAAAAGTTGCATCACCCAAAAAAACTGGTCTAAAAAAACAGTGTGAAAAAATACTTAAATAATAGATAAAACAAGGCAATGGTGGAGCAAATGGTTTCTTACTGTAAACATTTTGGAAATCCTTTGGGGGGCTTTCGCCCTCAGCCTTGAAGTGGAAATGTATAAGTAGAAACCATATTCTATATTGGAGCCATCGCAACATAAGAGAATATGGCTACCATATGGGAATGACATTACTGTTTTATTACCGATGCGTGTCACTAAGGAGCACTGTATATCAGGGAATGGGATGGGACCCAGCTTTGTCTGGGGTTTATTCCCAAATAAATCTGGCATGGTATCACTACTTAAAAGACACACCTACAGAGTTGGGGCCTCGTATGAGGCTATATAAGAAGTAGTGTGAATCCTGTTGGAACTTCTCAAATTCAAACGGATAACTTATTTCCATCCCACTATGCCAGTATTACAAAGTCTGCATATGTGTTGCCCAAAAACTGTAGGCCTCCACCATAAAAATCCCTGCACAAATAGTGTAGCCCCTCAATAGAATTCATTATGAGGTTCGAGACGAAGGGAAAAGTACCCTAAATCATCATATTGGTTAGTGACGTCCTGCCCATTAAATCATAGTGATCACATGCTGGCACATGTCTGCTTGTGCGTGACCTCCTCCAGCCTGCACTTCCTGTTGGGGCCCCAGGCCCCTAGCCTACTGCAGCCAGGGGACCCGTCTCACAGGGGCCAAGCCAAGGGGTCCATAAAAATCTATGATCCTCCATAGCCCATTGGCAATGGCGTTTCCTCTACACGAGGAGCAAAACTTGAGCCTACCTCTGGGGAATATCGGAGTGGGAGAAGACATGGCTAATCAAACTGTAAGCCCAGGGTGCTGCTTTAAGATCAGGGGTTGTCTGGGAGGTAACCATGTGTGGAGAAATAGCGAAATCATTAGTAGCCTACCAATATTTAAATTGTGATTACAGTTTACTATATACAATGTAATTATCTCTTTAACTTTACTGTAGCCTACTGTATTTTGTTGACTTCCGCCATATAATTTTTTAAAAATAAATCATCAGCACCAATATATTTTGGGGATAGCATTTAGATATACATAGACAAACAATATCTTTGTTAAAAACACCCTAACTATATGGCACAAAGAACAGCAATATATGGGTAAATCCCCTGTATCATCCAGTTTTACACCAATTTGGGGCGATGACAATTTCACACCTGGTAAAAATGACTTGAGATCTAAAGAATGGGCAAAAAAAGGTATTGTTAAAGTAATGGACTTATACAGTGAAAAGGGGCTCAGGCTGTTTGAAAAACTTCAGGGAAAATTTAGCACAAAAGCATTTTTTTAAATGGAGTTGAAGTCAGAAGTTCACATACACTTAGGTTGGAGTCATTAAAACATGTTTTTCAATCCTTCCTCAACTTTCTTGTTAAATAGTTGTGGCAACTCGGTTAGGACATCTACTTTGTGCATGACACAAGACATTTTTCCAACAATTGTTTAAAGACATTACTTCACTTATAATTCACTGTATCACAATTCCAGCGGGTCAGAAGTTTACATACACTAAGTTGACTGTGCCTTTAAACAGCTTGGAAAATTCGAGAAAATGATGTCATGGCTTTAGTAGCTTCTGATAGGCTAATTGACATAATTTGAGTCAATTGGAGGTGTACCTGTGGATATATTTCAAAACTGTAGACATCCTCAAGTCTGGTTCATCCTTGGGAGCAATTTCCAAACGCCTGAAGGTACCACGTTCATCTGTACAAACAATAGTACGCAAGTATAAACACCATGGGACCATGCAGCCGTCATACCGCTCAGGAACGAGACGCGTTTTGTCTCCTAGAGATGAACGTACTTTGGTTTGAAAAGTGCAAATCAATCCCAGAACAACCGCAAAGGACCTTGTGAAGATGCTGGAGGAAACAGGTACAAAAGTATCTATATGCACAGTAAAACGAGTCCTATATCAACATAACCTGAAAGGTCGCTCAGCAAGGAAGAAGCCACCTCTTTTTGTTGTTAATGTTTGGCTGTTGTTATGTTCTTGTCTTTGGGTTGGGGGGAGGGTAAAAAAACATTATATTTCTGTAACTGTTGATTGTCCTATTTGGAACAAATAAATATAGTATATGTGTAAAAAAAAACTTGCATTTGTGTGGAACATCACTAGCTGTACAGGATGAAATCACTAACTGTACAGCATGAATTAAGAGATGGAAATTGGGGTGAGTGACACTGCATACAGATGGTCATCCTGAACCAAGTCAGGAAACCAAACACTTCCTGTATAAACACTTACACTGTACAACTTCCTCTTTGGGAACATAATTCACACAGAGGGTGGTTGAGCAAAACAAATCAGGAACACTTAAGGAGCTAAAACAACATCCTGAAGCAGGAGGTAATGGGGTCCTTAAAATGGTGGGTTAGGCATCTGGGGAGTGCCTGTCAAAACTCTATTAATAAGACAACGTATGTAAATACAGAGAACATGCACTCTCTAACCAGCTTTAAGCCAAAGGTAAGAAGGTAACCTTGGACTCCAAAAAAACAGCCACCAAGCTCACAGAGGTCCAGTCTAATGTTCATCTGTTATGATCAGGTAATGGTGTTGTAAACTAGCCTTCTGTCTAGTTACAGAGCCCTACGATTCATTCAGATTTGGACATATCCCTATACAGTGGCTACATAGTAACTAACAACACAGTGCCTACATCATAACAAATGACACAGTGCCTACATAGTAACTAACTACACAGTGTCTACATAGTAACTAACTACACAGTGTCTACATAGTAACTAACTACACAGTGTCTACATAGTAACTAACTACACAGTGTCTACATAGTAACTAACTACACAGTGTCTACATAGTAACTAACTACACAGTGTCTACATAGTAACAAAAGACACAATGTCTACATAGTAACTAACGGCACAGTGCCATCATAGTAACAAATAAGAACGTGCTAATATAATAACTAACTATACAGTGCCTACATATTATCATATGAAACATTGCATACATAGTACTAAAGACAAATTACACAATGCCACATAGTAACTAATGACACAGTGCCTACATAGTAACAAATTACACAGTGCCTATGTAGTAACAAATGACACTGTGCCTACATAGGAAGAAATGACACAGTGCCTACATAGTATCAAATGACACAGTGCCTACTTAGTAACTAATGACAGAGTGCCTACATAGTAACAAACTACACAGTGCCTGTATAGTGACTCAAGACACAGTGCCTACGAAGTAACAAATTACACAGTGCCTACATAGTTACTAACTACACAGTGCTTACATAGTAACTAACGACACATTTCCCACGTAGTTATACATAACATGGCTTCTACATAGTATCAAATGACACAGTGCCTACATAGTAGCAAATGACACACTGCCTACACAGTAATACATGACAAAGTGCCAACAAATAAACAAGTGGCATAGTGCCTACATAGTAACCAACTACACAGTGCCTAAATATCAACTGTCAACACAGTGCCTACATAGTATCTAACGACACACTGCTAAACATAGTAACAAATGACACAGTGCCTATTCCGTAACGTAACAAATGACACAGGGCCTATATAGTAACACATGACACCATGCCTACATCGTAACTAACTACACAGTGGCTAAAGAGCAACAAATGACACAGCGCCTACATTGTAACAAATGACACAGTGCCTACATAGTAACTAAAAACACAGTGCCTACATAGTAACAAAAGACACAGCGCCTACATAGCATCAGATGACACAGTGCCTACACTGTAACTAACTACACATTGGCTACATAGTATCAAATGACACAGTGCCTACATAGTAACTAAAAACACAGTGCCTACATAGTAACAAATGACACAGTGCCTATATAGTAACTACAACATATTGCCTACATAGTAATACATGACACAGTTTCTACATAGTATCAAACGACACAGTGCCTACATAGTAGAAAATGACACAGTGCCTAGATGGTAACTAACTACAAGGGGCTATGTAGTAGCAAATAACACACTGACTACATAGTAACTAACGGCACAGTGCCTATATAGTATCAAATGACACAATGCCTACATAGTAACAAATGCCAGAGTGCCTACATGGTAATTAATGACACAGTGCTTACATAGAAACAAATGAAACAGTGCCTACATTGTCACTAACAACACAGTGTGTAACGGTCGTCATATGGAGGAGACCAAGGCGCAGCGTAGTAAACGTACATACTTCTTTAATTAAGAAAGAACACTGAACAAACCATACAAAACAACAAAACGAACCGTGAAGCTAATATGGCTTGTGCAGACAGGCAACTAAACATAGAATACGGGCCACAAACTACCCAAAGAATATGGCTACCTAAATATGGTCCCCAATCAGAGACAACGATAAACAGCTGCCTCTGATTGAGAACGAATCTAGGCAACCATAGACATATAAAACCCTAGGCATACAAAAAACCCTAGGCATACAAAAAAAACCTAGACAATACAAAAACTAAACAAACCACCCTCGTCACACCCTGACCTAACCAAAGTAATAAAGAAAACTAAGATAACTAAGGTCAGGGCGTGACAGTACCCCCCCCCCCCCTCCCCCTCCAAAGGTGCGGACTCCTGGCCGCAAACCTAAACCTATATGGGAGGGTCTGGGTGGCATCTAACTTCGGTGGCGGCTCTGGTTCTGGACGCCGCCCCCCTTTTTACACTGAGCGCTCCGCCCTTGTAGCACTGACCCGTGGATCATCGCCAGAGACTCTGGACTGCGGATCCTCGCCGTAGGCCCCGGGCTGGGGACACTCGCTGCGTGGATCATCGCCGGAGGTTCTGGACTGGGGACCGTCGCTGGAGACCCTGGGCTGGGGACCGTCGCTGGAGACCCCGGGCTGTGGACCGTTCTCTGGAGACCCCAGGCTGGGGACCGTCACTGGAGGCTCCGGACTGGGGATCGTCGCTGGAGGCTCCGGAATGGGGATCGTCGCTGGAGGCTCCGGACTGTGGCCCGTCGCTGGAGGTACCGGACTGTGGCCCGTCGTTGGAAGTTCCGGAATGGGGCCCATCTTTGGAGGTTCCGGACTGTGGCCCGTCGTTGGTGGTTCCGGTCTGTGAACTGTCGCCGGAAACTCTGGACTGGGTACTGTCGCCGGACGCTCTGGACTGGGTACTGTTGCCGGACGCTCTGGCCTAGGTACTATCGCCGGACTGGGGATCGTCGCTGGAGGCTCCGGACTGGGGATCGTCGCTGGAGGCTCCGGACTGGGCGTCGCTGGAGGCCCGGACTGTGGCCCGTCGCTGGAGGTTCCGGACTGTGGCCCGTCATTGGAGTCTCCAGACTGTGGCCCGTCATTGGAGGTTCCGGACTGTGGCCCGTCGTTGGAAGTTCCGGACTGTGGCCCGTCGTTGGAGGTTCCGGACTGTGGCTCGTTGTTGGAGGTTCTGGACTGTGGCCCGTCATTGGAGGTTCCGGACTGTGGCCCGTCGTTGGAAGTTCCGGACTGTGGCCCGTCGTTGGAGGTTCCGGTCTGTGAACTGTCGCCGGAAGCTCTGGACTGGGTACTGTCGCCGGACGCTCTGGCCTAGGTACTATCGCTGGACTGGGGATCGTCGCTGGAGGCTCCGGACTGGGGATCGTCGCTGGAGGCTCCGGACTGGGCGTCGCTGGAGGCTCCGGACTGGGCGTCGCTGGAGGCTCCGGACTGTGGCCCGTCGTTGGAGGTTCCGGACTGTGGCCCATCGTTGGAGGTTCCGGTCTGCGAACTGTCCCCGGAAGCTCTGGACTGGGTACTGTCGCCGGACACTCTGGACTGGGTACTGTCGCCGGACGCTCTGGACTGGGTACTGTCGCCGGACGCTCTGGACTGGGATACTGTTGCCGGAAGCTCTGGACTAGGTACTATCGCCGGACTGGGGATCGTTTGTGGAGGCTATGTAGGCACTGTGTAGTTAGTCACTATGTGGTAACTGTGTAGTTAACAAATTACACAATGCCTACACAGTAACTAATGACTCAGTGCCTGCATAGTAACAAATGACACAATGCCTGCATAGTAACAAATTCCACAGTGTCAACATAGTAATTAATGACACAGTGCTTACAAAGAAACAAATGACACAGTGCCTACATAGTATCAAAGGACACAGTGCCTACATATTAACTATCTACACAGTGCCTAGATAGCAACTAACAACACAGTGCCTACATAGTGCCTAACGATACAGTGTCTACATAGCAACAAATGCAACATTTTTACAAACGACACAGTGACTACATAGTATCTAACTACAGAGTGCACTACACAGCAACTAACATCGCAGTGCCTTAATAGTATTTAATGACACAGTGCCTACATAGTAACAAATGACACAATGCTTACATAGTAACTAACTACACAGTACCTACATAGTATCAAATTACACAGTGCCTAAATAGTATCAACTGACACAGTTCCTACACAGTAACAAATTACACAGTGCCTACATAGTAACTATGACACACTGCATACAAAATAACAAATTACACATTGCCTACATAGTATCAAATGACACATTACCTACATAGTAGCAAATAACACAGTGCCTACATAGTATTTAATGACACAAGTAACAAATGGAACAGTGTCCTACATAGTAACAAATGACACAGTGCCTACATAGTAACAAACTACACAGTTCCTATACAGTAACAAATTACACAATGCATACATTATTACTAATGACACAGTGCCTACATAGTAACAAATGACACAGTGCCTACATAGTAACAAACTACACAGTTCCTATACAGTAACAAATTACACAATGCATACATTATTACTAATGACACAGTGCCTACATGGTAATTACAACACAGTGCCTACATAGTAACAAATAACACAGTGTCTACATAGTAACTAACAACACAGGGCCTACATAGTAACAAATGACACCTTGCATACATAGCAACAATTGACAAAGTGCCTACATAGTAACAAATTACACAGTTCCTATATAGTAACACATGACACAGTGCCTACATTATAACTAACTACACCGTGCCTACATAGTAACTAACTACACAGTGCCTACATAGTAGCTAACAATACAGTGCCTACATAGTAACAATTGACACAGTGCCTATATAGTAACAAATTGCACAGTGCCTACATAGTATCAAATGACACAGTGCCTACATAGTAACTAACTACACAGTGCCTACATAGCAACTAACAACACAGTGCCTACATAGTGTCTAACGACACAGTGCCTACATAGCAACAAATGAGACAGTGCCTACATTTTACTAACGACACAGTGACTACATAGTAACTAACTACAGAGTGCACTACACAGCAACTAACATCATAGTGCCTACATAGTAACAAATGACACAGTGTTTAAATAATAACTAACTACACCGTGCCTACATAGTATCAAATTACACAGTGCCTAAATAGTATCAATTGACGCAGTGCCTACATAGTAACAACTGACACAGTGCCTATACTGTATATTAGCAAATGACACAGTGCCTATTTAGTAACTAATGACACAGTGCCTACATAGTAACTATCAACAAAGTGCCTATAAAGTAAGAAATGACACAGTGCCTACATAGTAACTAATGACACAATGCCTACATAGTAACTAACGACACAGTGCCTACATAGTAACTCATAGCAGATCCTCTCAAGCTCTGTCAGGTTGGATGGGGAACATCGCTGCACAGGTATTTTCATGTCTCTCCAGAGATGTTAGATCGGGTTCAAGTCTGGGCTCTGGCTGGGCAACTCAAGGACTTGTCCCGAAGCCACTCCTGCGTTGTCTTGGCTGTATGCTTAGGGTCATTGTCCTGTTGGAAGGTGAACCTTCGCCCCAGTCTGAGGTCCTGAGGTCAAGGATCTCTCTGTCCTTTGCTATGTTCATCTTTAATTCAATCCTGACTAGTCTCCCAGTCCCTGCCGCTGAAAGACATCCCCACAGCATGACGCTGCCAGCACCATGCTTCAACGTAGAGATGATACCAGATTTCCTCCAGTCGTGACGGTTGGCAATCAGGCAAAATAGTTTAATCTTGGTTTCATCAGACCAGATAATCTTGTTTCTCATTGTTTGACAGCCTTTAGGTGCCTGTCTCTGAGCTCTGCAGACAATTCCATGGCTTGATTTTTACTCTGACATGCACTGTCAACTGTGGGATCATAAATGTGACTCACCACCTGGATTTGGTCTTGTGTAGCAATATTTTAAATTGTGTTTTTTACATTGGATAAAAGTAGAGACTCAGAGCTACAAAATGGTATATCATATAATACATTTCTGAGGAACAATGGGAAAGTAATTATGCTTTGAAAGTTGATAAACTTCTAAACTCGCATTTGAGAAAATGGCCTTTGAATGTTTTGGTACATGTCTACACCCATTCTCTGTCTACACCCATTCAGCATCGTTCACACCCTCTTACGCTTTAGCCCCACTAATCTCGTTTCGCTCTCAGCTCGTTCAGAGCGCACACATGACACTCTGGCCGATGATTTGTTTACCTCTGGATAATATGAAAACGGCCTGGCCAGCTCTGCTGGAAACAATTTCATTCTGCTTTTCAGCCGACGTTTACTGACACCGACTTATTGAACGGGTGTTGTACACTTTAGCTTAAGAGATGTAGATAGCTTGGTAGGTAAACAATGAACCTAGCTAGATAAACAACATGTAAGATAACACATGTCACGTAACGTTAGCTAACGAGCCAGCCAGCTAACATTAGCTAGTTAAACAACAATGAACAGTGTTAAATCATGTCGTTACTACCCTGCGTGATTAAGCTGGGAGCTAACCAACCAGGTTCAATGTTAGCTAGCTAACATTAGGATCTAACTAGCAAAGCAAACGGCTTTGGGATACGAATAATAACGTCATACATGTAACGTCAGCTAGGGAGCCAGCCAGCTAACGTTAGCTAGCTAGCTAACAGTACACTTTAGCTTAAGACATGCAGCTAGCGCGCTAGGTAAACAATGAACCTAGCTAGGTAAACAACGTGTAAGATCACACATGTTCAAATGGCTCTCCTGTGAAGTCGTGACTTCCGACATACGCCTAGTTTCCGTAAACGGGTCACAAATAAGCGGGTGTGTGCCTTTACAAATCATGTCCAATCAACTGAATTTACCACAGGTGAACTTCAATTAAGTTGTAGAAACATCCCAAAGATTATCAATGGTAACATGATGCACCTGAGTTCCATTTTGAGTCTCATAGAAAAGGGTCTGAATACTAAGGTATTTCAGTTTTTTAAATTTTAATTTGCTAAAATTTCAGTTTTTTTCAGTTTGCCATTATGGGATACTGTGTGTAGATTGATGATGGAATTTAAAAAAAATACATTTTAGAATAAGGCTGTAACAAAATGTGGGAAAGGGATCTGAACACTTTCCCGAATGTATATATAGTTTAATTGTCAGGTTGTGCGCTACTGGTAAGAAGTCAGGTGCAGGAGAGCGGAGAGTTGTGATCAGGCACACACTTTAATTAGCAGAAGTAACAACAGACGGACGCAACTGCGTCAAAAACCTCCAGCCAAATGGCAAAAGTGCAAAGCGCGACAACAGTCACAATAATGCATAAGTCAAACAATTACCCACACTCGGGTTCCACACGGTACCCAGGGGAAAACCAACCCAGGGAAAAACCAGCCTGGCGCGTAACACGAAAACATGTAATGAAACATTTCCACACAAAGACATGGGGGAAACAGAGGGAAATATATGTAGTGTGATTAGGGAATGTAAACCAGGTGTGCGGGAAAACAAGACAAAACAAATGGAACAATGACAAAGGAAGAGGCGATGGCTAGAAGACCGGTGACTTAGACTGCCGAATGCCGCCCGAACAAGGAGAGGAGCCGACTTTGGCGGAAGTGGTGACAATAATAGTATAACTTTTATTTATTTTTTATTTAAATGTTTGTGCCTTTAGTTGTAGTTTAAAACATTTTTGGTATGTATAAATATACATTTATATATATATATATACATAGGTATACATGTATAACATACCATATATGTATATACATACATACATTTACATAAAGAATACAAATAAAAGTTAACTATTCTGGTTCTACCATTAGGAAAGGCCTTCAGAAGCTGTGATTGTCTGTGAGATAGATGCCTTAATAGACCACCCTGTAAATTTGGCATCGCCCCACACGAATCCATTATGAAATTGACAGAAATCGATATGCTCTTTCTTCATCTAAACTGGCTACAAGAACAAATTGTAGTGTTCTGAGAGTTGTGGGGCATGTCTCTAGGGATTTCCACATTATCATGCAGATCCTCTTCCATATATAGTTGAGCAGCGTAATAACCACTGATGTCAAATTATGCAGCATTTTTGCCTTATCTTATCTGTGGGTGGAACCAATTGGCCCACTGTACAACATCAGAAGGGGTTAATCCATACAAACGTTGAAACACATATTGCTTACACAGGGAGTTAATAAGACCAACATATTATTAGCTTCATAACATTCCCCCATAATAATGTGGCCTCCTGTCAATCATTGACACAATTAAATTGTTTAATGAATAAATTTGCATTGATAATGGGAGGGTTGTGGTGAACATCTGGCTGCAGCAGTTTAATGGCATACCTTGCATCAGATGCCCATATGGAATGTGAACGGAAAGGCTGTTTTTGAAGCTAACTAAATGAAAAGTATCACTCAAATTAATTTGGCTCGTTTGACAGAGAGAAAATCACTAAGTAAGAGAGATTCTGGCATATTACAAGCTCTGTGGCTAATTGCTATAGGAGGAGCTATTTTTCTGCCCCCCCCCCCCCCCCCCCAACCCGAAAAAATGCCTCCTGTTCGTATAAGTCACTGGTAACAGTTTCTTCCTCAATGCATTTCAATATTGCAAATGCATCAGGATTTTCCTCGACTGTGCCGAATGATATGCAAATCAGTCTGCTAGCATGATAACATCTGGCTGAGTTATTTTATTTTACAAATCTTCATACGTTTCCACAATTAAAATGAACAATTGCCACTACATTGCTCATTTTACCAGCACAGTCTCTATTGCCAAGATATACATTTCAAAATGACTGGCTGAAGAGAGGATGAGGATATAATTATGCAGCATGTGAAATGAAGACATCAGTGTCGTTACTACATGCCGACCAAAAGACGTGAAAAATCAAGTAATGGTATGCAACAAAATCACTTCCCAAAACCCTCTATAAATATTCATGTTGTGGTAAAATGTCAAATGAATTCAGGTTCCAAATCTTTCAGTATTTTTCTCCCTCCATGACTATTGTAATTGATTATATTAACAGGACGTCATGCAAAGTTTGGCAAAGTAAGGTAGACGTGCGGGAACCTAACAGTATTGTGTTTCTAGAAAGTATGAGGCTGTCTTTATAACTCTTGAGTGCAATAAGAATATTTAGATACAATGTGCAAAAATGTGTCCCCATATAAGATACACATAGAAACACTGTCATTAGTAGGGTACTGTATGACCATAATTGCCTGTCAAATAGAACAAACATCTGTGAAATTACATAGGCTGACTTACATTTCTCCATGCACCCAGCTCAGATCCAAGATGGCTTCCTTTACAGTGTTTCCTCCTACTGGCAGTTTACCTGCTAAATCTCACAGATTACATCATGTTCAGTGATCCATGAGAAATGTATAGGGGAAGGCAATATGATGAAATGTTTCACATATCAGTTATAAACTGAAGACAGGCTGGAAGGAGAGAAGAAGAAGTCAATTCAAACAGGGCCAATTGTTCACTGGCTTTCCCAGAGGTCCTGAAACTTGGAAAACAGTCGTCCCCCGAGATGCCGGCGTAAAAAGAAATAGAGTACAAACAACATTGCAGCTCTCAAAGTGAACGAGCCAGCTGTAAAGGACTGATTATGATGGAGCAATGCAGGCAGGCTACAGGGAGACTAAGCTCTTCAGTGATTAGAGAATCAGCAATTGAGAGGAGAGGAGCCATCATGAACATAATTGTATTCACATCAAACACATAACACCTCTCTCCCAGTGCCGAGGTGCGGTAGCCTGGAGCCATAGAGGTGGATTACAGCACATGCCGCTAATAAAAACCTCATTAATGTTGTTATTACTGTATGTGAACTGTGTATTGTGAGACACTTAGATGCACTGCTGACATTGTGTCTATAGATGTAGCTTATTAAAGTGCATTTGTGTCTTTGTGTGTATTTCATTCATTGCTTGCTTTTGCCTTTTTGTCCTGGAACTTCTCGTAGAATCGGATAACAAGGTGGATATTTAACGAGACATTGTCACTTCATCTATCAAAGGTGTCTGCTTTCTGTTGCCACAAGCGGGGGAAACAAAGCACGAGAGAGAGAGAGAGAGAGCGAGAGAGAGAGAGAGAGAGAGAGAGAGAGAGAGATCAGAAAATGTCTGTGTGAGAGTATGTTAGGATTACAACTTAAAATGAGGGTTGATTTCAAAACAGACAAAGCTGTATCTGCCAAGTGGCAGGGAGTGGCAGGAATGTCCTAATTTTCCCAGTTTGTCCGCTGGTGGGACAATATGGATGGTCTGGCATATGACCCCGCTAACCCACGCAGGCTCCTCTGTGCTAGTAACACACTGCTCTGCATTGTGCACTGAGCCAGGGCCTATCCCTGTGCATGCTGTACGATGTGGGTGTCAATTAGGGATTGGGGGCTCTCCTACATCCAAACTCCCATTGGTAGTGTCCCATTGAGGGGAGCACTTCCTGAAACACACCTCACCTTCCAGTGACCTCATCTACCACTTCAAGATCTGAAGCCTTAACAATAAATTTATCTGAGGGAAAACCTCTGTCTATTTTTTCCAATGCGCACTTTACTTCTGTAAATCATGTATGATTGGCATTGCAGTCATTGACAAAATATTCTACAATTCCTCTAGCTATATGGTGCATAACAGTTTGATTACAATTGATTCGAAGACAGTAGGCCTACCAGTAACTGTCTGTAGAAGGACACATTCTGAATACTCCTTTGTCACACAAAAGGTTTTAACAAAGCACTTATGTGCTCCCCTACAGTCTTGAAAAAAGGGTTCCGAAAGTGTTCTTCGGCTGTCCACATAGGGTTCTACATGGAACCCAAAAGGGTTTAACCTGGAAACAAAAATGGTTATTCAAAGGGTTCTCCTTTATCGTCTACCATTTATTCTGGCCCGTCTCCCAAACCATTAATTGTACTCAGTTCATTATCAACTTTGAATAAGCCTAACGACGACTGATACTTTGAACATTTACGGAAAAGGTGCCCACTCTTGAACCATTGTTCACTTCTAATGACTGACCTGTCTATACTCTTCTTCTCCCTCTTCCTTGTAAGTAAAACACGGGAGCTGGTTTTCTCACCCTGCGAATGCGTTGCATCGTAGCTTCGCCGGGCTGTTAATCTGTTTGCGCATTTGCGGCGCTAACAATGTGTTGACAACACGTTGACATCACCCAGATGTCAGCCGCATCTGCCTCCTCCGGCCCATGAATATTAATCAGACCAGGCAGCCAGGGCTGCTTCTGTTCCTCGGATTGTTCCCTCTTTCACTTGGCTCTCTATCTCTCTCACTCCTTCAGTTTCTATCCCCCTCTTTATCCGTCTGCCCTGGTGTCTAAGCCGTTCCCTCTTTCACTTGTCTCTCTCTCTCTTTCCTGCCCATTTGTTTATATCTCTTCTGTCTCCCCTATTCACTAACCCTGTCTTCCTCTTGATGTCTTCCCATGTCTCTATCTATCTCCCACAGTCTCTCTATCTCTCTCACTCCTTCAGTTTCTATCCCCCTCTTTATCCGTCTGCCCTGGTGTC
This sequence comes from Oncorhynchus kisutch, assembly GCF_002021735.2. Classification (NCBI taxonomy): domain Eukaryota; kingdom Metazoa; phylum Chordata; class Actinopteri; order Salmoniformes; family Salmonidae; genus Oncorhynchus; species Oncorhynchus kisutch. The sequence continues at coordinate 37,979,249 of NC_034192.2, forward strand.
TAAGCCGTTCCCTCTTTCACTTGTCTCTCTCTCTCTTTCCTGCCCATTTGTTTATATCCCTTCTGTCTCCCCTATTCTCTAACCCTGTCTTTCTCTTCATGTCTATCCATGTCTCAATTTATCTCCCACAGTCTTGAAGACCCTCTTTCCATGTCTCTATCTATCTCCCACAGTCTCTAAGACCCTCTGTCCTTGTCTCCTCTTTCTGCATCTCTTTCCATCTACCCTGTCTGCAACTCCCCTCTCTGATTCACTCAATATTTATTCCCTTTTTCTCCATCTTCCCAGATCTCCCACTTTCTACTGAATTCAAAGCCAAATCCGACCTTAAAATCTGTGGTTGCAACTTGAATGTAAGCCCATTGACATCAATGCATGATTTATGTGAAAATCTGAGTTAAGCATGCAAATCTCAAGTTAGCATTGGGCCAAGTTTTACTTTACTGTAAACTTTCTATGGGATTTGTGACTTTGTATGGACGTGCTCAGTGGTGGAAAAAGTACAAGTATAAGTAAAGATACCTTAATAGAAAATGACTCAAGTAAAAGTGAAAGTCTACTTGAGTAAAAGTCTAGAAGTATTTGGTTTTAAATATACTTAAGTATCAAAAGTAAAAGTATAAATTGTTTCAAATTCTTTATATTAAGCAAACCAGACAGCATAATTGTATTATTATTATTATTTTATGGACAGCCAGGGTCACACTCCAACACTCAGACATAATTTACAAATATAACATGTGTTTAGTGAATCCTCCAGATCAGAGGCAGTAGGGATGACCAGGGATGTTCTCTTGATAAGTATGTGAATTAGGCAATTTTCCTGTCCTGCTATGCATTCAAAATGTAACGAGTACTTTTAGATATCAGAGAAAATGTATGGAGTAAAAAGTACATTATTTTCTTTAAGAATGTAGTGAGTTACTTTGAAGTATTTTTACTTAAGTACTTTACACCACTGGACGTGCAAAGCAATATAGGGAATCTTCTATGTGCCTGGAGCACATCGGTAGCTTCTTAAGTCATTAAATATAGAGCACATTATTGTTCTGAATCATGCACTCACCTTCCATTGATCTTTACTTTAATAAAACTCTCAGCTAATACACAGAGTTGCCAGTTGAAGGGCATTCCTTTCTGCTCTCTGCTAATTGCAATTATATAAGACAGAGGAAGAGGGATACAAGGCTCAAGCAATGGATGTGGGAATGGAACATCCAGAAGATGAGGTAATCCTTGTTTAATGATTGGTTTTAATGGCCGCAATGCTAATGAATTCACATCAGTTCTATTTCAATTCCAGTACATTCATAAAGTTAAATGAAATGCAGTTGATGATTCTTTTTTTTATCACCACATTCCTACCTGTCGTCACGAGATGGCCATGCTAGAATGGACAAAAGTATCAACAGGGCAAATCAATCATTTATTGCGTGGCCAACATAACATCATTCCATCTAGTAAAGTACGACAGGAAAATAGAAGCACAGTTTATCTTGTCTCCCAATAAGGTAAAATGTAGTACGGAAAGTGCAACCTAGTCTCCTCCCACCACCGACACACTATTCATTCACAACCTCCCAGGCTTATTCCCTGTGACTGATATGGAGTTCATGCTCAAGATGAATATTGGTGGTATCACACAGATTAGCCCTAATGTGTGAGGGTTAATTGCCATAATCAAGAGGGGTTAATTAGTCTGTCTGTGTCTACAACCGACCGCGAGTGTTATCACAGCACACTGCCGCTGGCTTGGTTGATTGACACAAGCCTTCACCTCTTTTGCAATTAGGCCGACTCGACAGAGGCGATAACGTAGGGTTAAATATTCACTGTGAGCTCACCAGAGAGAGATGATAGGTAAAGTGATAACCCTCTCTCTGAGGTATATGGGTTTGAGGTTGTCACTGAGGGAGGTGACATCGATGGTCAGGAGATAACTTTCCCTTTCATGGCCATCACTGACCCCAAAAACACACACTCAACCACACAGTTGGTTAAAAAATATATATATAATCTGTGAACAGGTTCATTAATTACCAGTGCTGGAAAAAGTACCCCGTTGTCATACTTGAGTAAAAGTAAAGATACCTTAATAGAAAATGACTCAAGTAAAAGTGAAAGTCACCCAGTAAAATACTACTTGAGTAAAAGTATTTGGATTTAAATATGCTTAAGTATCAAAGTAAAAATACAAATACTTTCAAATTCCTCATACTAAGCAAACCAGATGGCACCATATTCTTACTTTTCTTTTATTTACAGAAATCCAGGGCCACACTCCAACACTCCAACACTCAGACATAATTTACAAACGAAGCATGTGTGTTTAGTGAGTCCGCCAGATCAGAGGCTGTAGGGATGACCAGGGATGTTGTCTTGATTAGCATGTGAATTGGACCCTTTTCCTGTCCTGCTAAGCATTCAAAATGTAACGAGTATTTTTGTGTGTCGGGGAAAATGTATGGAGTAAAAAGTACATTGTTTTCTTTAGGAATGTGGTGAAGTAAAAGTAAAATGAATCAAAAATAGAAATAGTAATACAGATACCCAAAAAAATTATTTAAGTAGTACTATAAATATAAATACTATAAAGTATTTTTACTTAAGTACTTTACACAACTGTTAATTACAAGTGCAGTACACACATTTATTTCACTCATTATTCTCAATGGTGTTTTGTCTGTATTTGATTGACTAGCAGTCTGTGTGTGTTTTTGAGTGCAAAGGGTTTCCATGGTGCAAAGGGATTCCATGGTGCAAAGGGATTCCATGGTGCAAAGAGTTTCCATGCTGCAAAGGGATTCCATGGTGCAAAGAGTTTCCATGCTGCAAAGGGATTCCATGGTGCAAAGGGATTCCATGGTGCAAAGAGTTTCCATGCTGCAAAGGGATTCCATGGTGCAAAGGGTTTCCATGGTGCAAAGGGTTTCCATGGTGCAAAGGGTTTCCACGGTGCACAGTGTTTCCTTGGTGCAAAGGGTTTCCATGGTGCAAAGGGTTTCCATAGTGCAAAGTGTTTCCATGGTGCAAAGGGTTTCCATGGTGCAAAGGGTTGGGTTTCCATGGTGCAAAGGGTTTTCTTGGTGCAAAGGGTTTCCATGGTGCAAAGGGTTTCCATGGTGCAAAGGGTTTCCTTGGTGCAAAGGGTTTCCATGGTGCAAAGGGTTTCCTTGGTGCAAAGGGTTTCCTTGGTGCAAAGGGTTTCCATGGTGCAAAGTGTTTCCTTGGTGCAAAGAGTTTCCCTAGTGCAAAGGGTTTCCATGGTGCAAAGGGTTTCCTTGGTGCAAAGGGTTTCCTTGGTGCAAAGGGTTTCCATGGTGCAAAGGGTTTCCTTGGTGCAAAGAGTTTCCCTAGTGCAAAGGGTTTCCATGGTGCAAAGGGTTTCCTTGATGCAAAGGGTTTCCATGGTGCAAAGGGTTTCCATGGTGCAAAGGGTTTCCTTGGTGCAAAGGGTTTCCATGGTGCAAAGGGTTTCCATGGTGCAAAGGGTTTCCTTGGTGCAAAGAGTTTCCCTAGTGCAAAGGGTTTCCATGGTGCAAAGGGTTGGGTTTCCATGATGCAAAGGGTTTCCTTGGTGCAACAGTGATTAGAGGATAATGGCAGGTTTCTCAATGTGTTATCAAATTCACAGCAGCACATCTTGCCTGGCCCCCCTGTGGACAGTTGCTGCTATCACAAACAGCTTCTGTTAAACTGCAAATCCATTAGAATGCATGCTCCTAACCTTCTTACCATACACTAAACTAAAACATCACCCACATGTCAATTTTCATTCAAACTATTTATTTATTATTTTGTATTTGTTGCTGAAATGATCAGTTATGAAAAATATGGGAAATGATTTTACACTGCAACTCAATTGCTGTACAGTAGGCTATTTACTTTACATCTACTTTACCTTCTGTCTGTCGGAACATGTTACATCAATAAATTATGTTGAAGGTACATGTAAAAAAAAAAAAGTCATCCTGACATGTATGGCAAATGAATAATGGAAACACTGTTTTTCTTTTTACTTTCCTTTGTCCTTCTTAAACATCTCCCATGTTTGAACCTGAAGGCACTTCAAATGAAACAATGCGTTTTCAGATCCAGCAGTAAGTGGTACAGCTGGTTTCTACTTTGTTATTACATGAAATTACCCGCTTTGTGTCTGCTAGGCCTCTTGGGATTGGTTCACAGAATTGCACAAAAGAGGAACTAAAATGCTCTGGGTGATTTGAATCCCTAGAGGAAGGAGGGGGGGGGGAATCAATGACAGACAGTATTTTGACTGGAAGCTACTGTAACTGCAGCTGCCATCTTGATGTAGCTGAAGTCAACCACAGTTTCTCGCCACTATTCACGAGCCTCTCTGACAGGGTGGCTTTGAAATTTGACCAGGGCCCGAATGCTCTTGTTGCAAAGACTGAGATGTGATGTGTGATGACACTGTTGATTCATGAGACTCATTCACTGAAAATATGACTGGTGTGAAAGTGAAGCTAAGCAATCCGATGGACAGAGTACAAATGGTACACTAGAGAGATGTTGTGATACTGCTGCAGTCTGCCTTCTGTGTTTTATTTACCAGGTGAAAATTCACCTGCACTGGAAAGGAAAAACTGAAATAAGACGTTTTTAAAGAGTGATCCATACTCACTTCGGTGAGTATGCTGTTTTTCTAGTCTATTCCAACATGTTGGAGGGACATCCTGTAACATGTGTTTAGCCAAAAGGACCACACATCCTCCCTCATGCTAAGGTTTGTCTGTGTCAAGATTTTGGACATTTCCATGAAGAAAAATAAACCTGGTGCAGCACACAAAACCACCAGGCCAGTTGCTGTGAAGCTCTGTCTTCAGCTAAGGTGACCCTCCCACAATCCAAAACTATGACAAAACATTATGCACACGAGCTGCACCTTGCTAGAACTCTTCACACCCTATCTCTCTTCAGGAATATTCATTCTCCTTCAGGCATAATTTTCAGGCACGTGATTTCATATTTCAAAAGAAGGAAAATTGTTTACAACACCAACATTTCTGTTTGTTGCTTTGGCGAAGGAAGAAATACTGAAACGTTGGCATTCAAATGAGTGAAAGGTAAACTTTTCAAGCAAGCAATGTGTGGGAATTTCTTCTTCAGAATAGTGTTCAATATCCCAATGCACCTGCAGGAAACTCTGAGTAGGTACACTATGTGAGTGAGCTCATTCTTTTTCACTGTATTCCACATTTAACATACTGTGCCTTTTCTACAGTATGTTGAACTGGCAGTCACACGAGCCCCCCCTCGTCTGTCGAGAGCTGTGTTTTGACAGGCATGTAATGAAGTGATGTTTCCTTGCAATGAGCTTCTGTTATGATTGTTGCCATGATGATCGTTACCTTCAGGCTGGGTGCCACTGCTTTTCTTTGAGATGGAAGGAGGGTGATCTATGTTCCCTTTGTTCAAACCATGATCACTTACAGGCTCCCAATCAACACTCAATTGTCCCCTTAGGGACAGTCCCATCAGTCTAGGTAAGGTGGGCAGTATGCGATATCTTTTGTATGTTCATTTGTTTGACATTGCCTCTTTCCAGACTCTTTTCCCAAGGAGGGTCTAGGACCTAGAGACAAGTGGAAATAAGTTAGAAATTGCTAGCAAACCATTTGTGAGTTTAATTTTTATGTACCTCACTCGTCGTTCAGCTGGACTTCAACTTTTGTAAGGTGGCGTTACATGATCTGTGATTTGGAAGACTATAAATTATGAGAGACTGTATCACTATTCACTCTGTATCTCGCCAAAGCTTTTTTCATGCTCGCTCCCCAGGTGCAGAGTGTCAGTGTCTGTTTGCGGTGTGCTTCAAGAGTTAGGTCTATACAGTGCCTTGGCTTGGATCAGATGTGCAATGTAACCGCTCATGACCTAAGAGACTTAGCTAAGTGAGGAGCATGAATGAGTTATGGTTCTAGATCTGTACAACGCTGTGTTTCCTGGGTTCACGCAGATGACAAAAACATTATCCCCAATCCATTTTTTCTCTCCAGTCTCCACTGAGACATTGGGGATTTCAAACTGAACCTAGTCTCCTCGTATGAATATGTTTTTTGGCACAGAGTTGTGGAAGAAATGTCCAATTTAAGAAAAAAAAGTCTGACTTAGGAGTTCATCATGTTGATGACAGACTTGACAATGAACAGGGCAGGATGTCATGCTAGGTGAACCCTTATTTCGAAACTGTTTTGAATCGCCTCGCTGGATGGTTTCCTGTTAAAAGCAAATTATGGGTTAACGAGCATAATTTGTGAGAATATTGTTTGGTAGACTCATATTGGACCTGATGGCTCAGAGACTCTTCTCCTTCTCAAAGAAAGCCTGTCATGAACTATCTCAATAGTTGATATGCAGTTTTAATTAAGCAAAATCTACATCATTATTTTATCCCTCCTGTTTTACTAACTGAAGGGATACTCCACTTTACAGATCTCATATTATAATGTTGGTCCTGATTCAAATGGACTTTGTCAAACAGATTAAAATCATCAACTATGTAAAGTGCTACAGTGCTACTCATTTATATCTTTAATGTGAAACAAAAGCTCCAAGAAAGTCATTGGACAAACTTATTGAAAGAATTGGAAATATCAGGCTATGTCAAGCCCTTAAATTAAGCCTCACAATGAAGTGTTTTACCATTTTCTTTTCAGGACAACCAGGGCTACGAGTAGAACACAATTTGGTATAAACAGTTGCATTCATGAGTTTTATTAACAAGTGTCAATAAAAAATATGTCCACCAAAGCAAAAACTTGATAGAAAATGAATTTATATGAATACTGTGAGTACAGAAACTGTTTGCTCATTGGGAAATGAATAACCAACTAGTCAACCAGGTAGGCTGTTTGGAGTGTTTATCTGGCTGAAAAAATAGTAATAATACAGTGTATTTGGAAAGTATTCAGACCCCTTGACCTCCTGCAGCAAAGCACCAAAACAACAACATGAACCTGTCACCCCCGTGTTTCACGGTTGGAATGGTGTTCTTCGGCTTGCAAGCCTCCCCCTTTTTCCTCCAAACATAATGATGGCCATTATGGCCAAACAGTTCTATTTTTGTTTCATCAGACCAGAGGACATTTCTCCAAAAAAGTACAATCTTTGTCCCCATGTGCAGTTGCAAACCGTAGTCTGGCATTTTAATGGCGGTTTTGGAGCAGTGGCTTCTTCCTTGCTGAGCGGCCTTTCAGATTACGTCGATATAGGACTCGTTTTACTGTGGATATAGATACTTTTGTACCTGTTTCCTCCAGCCTCTTCACAAGGTCCTTTGCTGTTGTTCTGTGATTGATTTGCACTTTTCGCACCAAAGTACGTTAATCTCTAGGAGACAGAAGGCGTCTCCTTCCTGAGCGGTATGATGGCTTCGTGGTCCCATGGTGTTTATACTTGCGTACTATTGTTTGTACAGATGAACATGGTACCTTCAGGCATTTGGAAATTGCTCCCAAGGATGAAACAGACTTGTGGAGGTCTACAATTCTTTTTGTCTGAGGTCTTGGCTGATTTCTTTTGGTTGTCCCATTATGTCAAGCAAAGAGGCACTGCGTTTGAAGGTAGGCCTTGAAATACATCCACGGGTACTCCTCCAATTGACTTAAATGATGTCAATTAGCCTATCAGAAGCTTCTAAAGCCATGACATCATTTTCTGGAATTTTACATGCTGTTTAAAGGCACAGTCAACTTAGTGTCTGTAAACTTCTGACCCACTGGAATTGTGATACAGTGAATTATAAGTGAAATAATCTGTCTGTAAACAATTGTTGGAAAAATTACTTGTGTCATGCACAAAGTAGATGTCCTAATCGACTTGCAAATCTATAGTTTGTTAACAAGAAATGCATGGAGTGGTTGAAAAACGAGTTTTAATGACTCCAACCTAAGTGTATGTAAATTTCCGACTTCAACTGTAAGTATTCAGACCCTTTGCTATGAGACTCGAAATTGAGCTCTGTTTCCATTGATCAAGTTACCAAAGGTGGACAACTTGATTGGTGTCCACCTGTGGTAAATTCAATTGAATTCTGCTCCAAGACAGAATTGTGTCATGGCATAGGTCTGGGGAAGGTTGCCAAAACATTTCTACAGCATTGAAGGTCACCAAGAAGAGAGTGGCCTCCATCATTCTTAAATGGAAGAAGTTTGGAACCACCAACACTTTTTCTAGAGCTGGCCGCCTGGCTAAACTGAGCCTCAGTGGAGTAGGGCCTTGGTCAGGGAGGTGACTCTGGTCACTCTGTTCCTCTGTGGAGATGGGTGAACCTTACTGAAGGACAACCATCTTTGCAGTACTCCACCAATCAGGCCTTTATGGTAGAGCGGCCAGACGGAAGCCACTCCTCAGTAAAAGGCACATGACTGCCCGCTTGGAGTTTTCCAAAAGGCACCTACTGTACACACTCTCAGACCATGAGAAACAAGATTCTCTGATCTGATGAAACCAAGATTGAACTCTTTGGACTAATTTCCAAGCGTCACGTCTGGAGAAAACCTAGCACATCCCTACGGTGAAGCATGGTGCTGGCAGCATCATGCTGTGGGGATGTTTTTCAGCGGCAGGGACTGGGAGACTAGTCAGGATCGAGGCTAAGATAAATGGAGCAAAGTACAGAGAGATCCTTGATGAAAACCTGCTCCAGAGCGCTCAGGACCTCAGACTGGGGCAAAGGTTCACCTTCCAACAGGACAATGACCCTAAGCACACAGCCAAGACAATGCAGGAGTGGCTTCGGGACATGTCTCTGAATGTCCTTGAGTGGCTCAGCCAGAGCCCGGACTTGAACTCGATCGAACATCTCTGGAGAGACCTGAAAATAGCTGTGCAGCAATGCTCCCCATCCAACCTGACAGAGCTTGAGGGGATCTGCAGAGATGAATGGGAGAAACTCCCCAAATACAGGTGCTCCAAGCTTGCAACATCATACCCAAGAAGACTCGAGGCTGTAATCACTGCCAAAAGTCTGAATACTTAAATGTATTTCAGGGGGAGGTTATATACATTTGCAGAAAAATCAATAAATCTGTTTTTGCTTTGTCATTATTGGGTATTGTGTGTAGTTTGATGAGGGAAAAAACTATTTAATCAATTTCACAATAAGGCTGTTATGTAACAAAATGTGGAAAAAGTAAAAGGGTCTGAATATTTTCCGAATGCACCGTATATATAACAATTATATCCCCATCACTTCTAAAACCAAGTTGCACCCCTGGTGACAACTGTGTGGAGTTTGTAGTTTGACACAGCAACTATATGACTTTATTACAGTATTATAGACACTATGTCCTTGGATTTCGTATGATCGTCTATGTAGAAGAACCCATTACCTCCTAGCGACTCTTGTGTAGCTTGTGTGTGTCATAGAGCAAAACATGTGCATGGTCATGAGAGTCTTAGCTTTTCATAGCTTAAATAGTTTGTAGCTCAAACCATTCAGACTCTACAGATGTTTGGGTTGGCTGGGGGCAGTATATCCAAAGCATGAAGAACGTGTTCTTACTACTACAAATGCAAATGACTGCATCAATGTCATCTTATAGGAAAGTAACAACCTGTGAAATCCTCTCGTAGCTATGGCCCTAATGTATCCGTAATGATTGGCCAAAGGTTGTTTAGCATGAGAGATTAGTTGGGCAAAGTGCAATGGGACCTATGCTATTACAGAAGCTGTGTTTTGAGAAATGCAGAGAGATAAGACAGTGGAATGTTGTGTGGAACATCCAGAGATCCTCAGTGGTTGTGAGGTGCCATCAACCAATACAAAAACAGTGAAATGCTTATGCCTGTGTTTACATTTTAAATTGACTAAACTCATTTTGGAAACTGAACTGAACTCATTGGTCAAAAGGACACCGCCATAAACATAGTCACAATCAAAGCAACAACAACTAAAAACAGGGAGATAACTTTCTTCAGAGCCCGGAAAAACTCATTGTGATCGAACAAAGAAAGTGGGCTGTCTACAATTATTTCATACATTATAACCGTGGGTACTTCCAAGAGGTGGCAGGTAGCCTAGTGGTTAGAGAGTTAGGCCAGTAACCGAAAGGTTGCTGGATCGAATCCCCGAGTTGACAAGGTAGAAATCTGTCCATCTGCTCCTGAACAAGGCAGTTAACTCACTGTTCCCCAGTAGGCTGTCATTGTAAATAAGAATTTGTTCTTAGCTGACTTTCCTAGTTAAATAAAGGTACAAAAAAAACTCACTCCACTTTCCAGCAGTCTGCCATGTTGAGGTTCAGTGCCTGACAAGGAGAGAATGTAATTCCAGGATGCTATTCCATCCACCCATAAGGTAGGCTAAAATCCTCTGGGCTAGTGACTAACTGTGTCAACATCCCTTTTACAAAAGGAGGAAATATTATTCAGCGCACACACACACACACATTCATAGTGGCATCATGCCCATAAGGGACACAAAGGCACATGCCTTTGTTTTTCAGATGTTAAATTAATTACTAAACTTAATTTTTTATCCCACGTTTTATAATAATTATTTATAAAAATATCTGTCAGTGGTATCTTGGGGAGGGGGAACACTGACTGGATGGGAACACTGATTGAAAGAGTACCCCCCCTCCCCTATTCTCCCTAGTAAGTGGTTCCTTCCGAGGTGCACCATAGAGCAAAAATATGCCTGGGAAGGATGTTAGATACTCTAGTGTGTTCAGTATCATCAGAAAATGAGGCAAAAGAGTCTACAGTGACACACACAGAGTTTGATTTATTTTAGCTGCCGGTGATGAGCAGGAGGTATGTTTATATATTAATTTGATCAAGCTATGTAGCCTATTGATTCCTTTCTTGATTTAAAAATAAAACAAAAAGTTTTGTTGTTTCTCTGTAATATTAGCTACCTAGCAATTTGATGAAGTTTGCTTTAGCTACTGGATACTGTAGGTTCCCAATCTCCCAACCTCCTATCAAGCCATTTCAGGCTATCAATCAAGTTAGATTACCCCCCCCCCCCCAAACTTCACATACTTTGTGTCCCTTCAAAAATTCAAAAATAATGGGTGCATCACGCCCCTGCACATACATACACATATGGTGAAGTAGGCCAAGTGCTGCAGAAAAGCATACACTGACACTTTTAGATATGACTAGGGCTGCAAAGCTACTGATAATTTACCAAAGTTACTGGAAGCTTCTGTAATTTTAGTAATTAACAGGTAATCTATGACAATCGATGGTAACTTTGGTCATTTATAATTGAATAACTTAAAAAACATGTATTTATATATATATATATATATATATATATATATATATATATATATATATATATATATATATATATATATATATATATATATATATATATGTGTGTGTGTGTGTGTGTGTGTGTGTGTGTGTGTCAATAATGTCCATTAGTTTACATATGGTTCAAGAGAAAATAGCCTAAAAAAACAAAAAGCATCAAATCAACATTGGCAATTAACTACGCAACTCTTCAAACTATTGACTTTTTCACAACTGCCATCAGTTTGGTGGCAAACACATTTACAACAAAGATGTATTGACATAGTAAAATAAATAAAAGTAAGTAAAAAAATATGAAGGATGTGTCATGCTGATATTAACCTCATATTAAACACCAATGGTATAGACTAAGTCAATAGTTTATATTTAGGATAATTGGTTATAGCTTTGTCATTCTATATTATATTAAATAAAAATCATATTATTTTATATATTTTACTTGTGATAAGGTCACACAGAGAGCTAAAGATTATTACAAATACCTGTGATAATCTGAAGTACCACAAAAGGCCACAAGATCTGATCAAATTTCCCCCCCAAAATTCTAAATTACCAAGATTCTGGTAGTTTACTGGTAAACTTAGAAAGTTTCCAGTAATATACCCCCCTTTGCAACCGTAGATCTGACTGACATCCTGGCAATCCAGCGTGTGTGGGGGTTTCAGTCAGATCTAAGTGCAGCATTTGGCCTCCCTCACCATGTCTGCGGCCCTCCAGGGTTACAACCTGACAGTGCAGCGGTGTACAGTTGTCTTCCTTTCCCTTTTATCTACTTTGAGCTCAGATGGAATTTGACTGCCCTAAGAATAGAAAAAGAGGCAACAATGTCATTTAAACACCATCTTAATACATAAAAGAAAAGTGTGCGCACACACTAATTCACCACATGAAAACTGGAAATCTGTCAATACCTGTAAAGCAGACAGGCGCAAAAAGGGGTCCAACATCGCATTAATTCCTTCGCTCTCAACTCAAACCAGCCCACCTGTTTGAAGGAGCCGCAAAACTCATGAGACACATCGGGCTGAGAGAAAGCGGGCAAAGAAGAGAAGTAGGTGAGTTCGTATCAATTAATACCAATAAAGACCTTAAGTGACAACACAGAGAGGCATTAGGCCCGACAAAGCGCGGCAGCTTTGTTCCTGCGAAGCGCCAGCTGCCGGTGCGCAGGCCCAGAGGACTGCCGGGTAGCCGTCGGTTCTGCTCCAGCGGCGCGCTGGGCTGGGATGGGCGGCTGCGGTATGGCGCGCACGGGCCGGGCCAGCTCCCCGTGCGAGTGCAGTATTAATGAGGCGACAGCATGGCCCTGCTTCCGTATTCATTAGGCATCTGGGCCAGCAGATGTGAAGTGCCGCCTCAAGACGAATAAAAAATGACTTCCCATCTGGACTCCCTAAACTAGAAAAGACAAGAGCAGTTCTCTCTCTTTTTCACTTTCTCTCTCGTGGTGGCTTTCTCTCTCCCTATTACTCTCTCTCTCTCTCTCTCTCTCTCTCTCTCTCTCTCTCTCAATGGCTAGGTTCTTTAAATTAGCTCAAATAGGGAGTCTTGTCGAAGTGCTGTATGCTATCTTGTATCAACCACTGATGAAGTGATTGAGGTGGTGATTATGAAAGATAAAGGGTTAGTTTTATCTCTATAATATATTCAAGTAGCCTTAGAGACCATCTTAGTTATGGTTCCCAGCTTCAACTCAGGTCACAGCACATCATTTGATTGATCATTTCAATTGACCAAGTTGACTGTCTATGATGCAAGGCCATTTAGAGGGCAATTATTTCGGAACTACTTTTTATTCTGCCTCCTTCAAGCTTGAATAAAACAGATCTCAAATCAAACACCTCTGATCAACATACTATATATGGATAGGTGAGTCAAATCCTCTGAGTATGTCAAAGTCATCTCTTTGGAATAAAGATTTGGTTACTATAATATCCCACACAAATTCCGAAGCACAGAGTAGGCTAAACCTAAAGACCCAGCCAAGGTTGAACAATTCCTGTGAACTTGACCTATTCTGATATGAAAACGATAATATTACCGGTTCTCCTTCCTCTTTCCTCTAGCACATTTAAGGCTTCAATTAAAAGGCTCATTTCCCCTCATCTGCTTCTTTGCTGATTTTATCTGCTGAGTCCAAATGACCAGGCTAGCGTACAGACACCAGGTTGTCCTCTGATCCCTGGCTCCCTCCTGAGATACTGTGACGGTCAACAGGCAAAGAGCTGCAGTATCCTCCTCCCCTGTTCTTCACTGCCCTCCACCTCACTGCCTCTCATCCCAATGTAAAGGCCCATTACCTGAAGTTCATTAAAACCATGGTTGCGGTCCACTACCACTTCTATAACTTCCTTTTCCCATCTCCTTACCTCCTAGACCACTCATTTGATTTTACATGACAGGTGGGAGTGATATGTTCTCCTCCTATCCACAGCCATTTAACAGTATGTAGGTTACATCGCAAAATGACTTATTGAGCAAGTTTGTACAAACTGTGAGATTTCAGTTGACAAAGTAATTGCTGTCTTTTTCCTCTGTTCTAATGAGGGCACTGCTGCTAGTCAATAAAGCTGTCCATTTACAGTTTACAATGGAGCCCTGCAACAATTGACGAGAGGAAATGTTGTATTATTGTCACTGGTCATGTTCTTTCACTGCAAACGACACCAAATATACTCTATATCCCCAGAGATACAATTAGCAATCGAAGGCCTCGGTAAAAGAAAGACCGGAAAATAGGATTAAAAACAAAACGAAAATAATGTCGATATCATATTCAATAATAAAAGGCAGGTTTATAATGGGGAGTGATTATTGTTCAAGTTTGAGGAGCACCGACCAAGTATTTGTGTCTAAGAAATATGGACCCTGAAGGCAATTTGTTTCACTCAGCCAGATTTTGTTGCCTCTCTGGGTGGTAGGCGTCTTTAGCTCAGCGCTTTGCACCCATATCATCCACTTAGATGTAGCGTAATGAGCACTCCACTGTGGCCAGGCCTTCAAGACATGGCGAAACTAAGGTAGGCAAAGACATCATGATTACCCTCAACTCATAGATCAGGCCTGCCAAAGCATGTCACTAATGGTTTGTGAAAGCTGGTTCAGCGGACAGCCCTCATTCGATTGGGGCGAGTTCATAGCATCACATATACTCGCGATGATGGACTGTGATTGTATTGCCAGAGTTAACCTGTGTAGATTCTGCAGAGTCTGACGGGACCATTGGAAGTTAAGCGACAGTAAAATATCATGCAAATGGGTTTATGGTATTGGCAAAGTCATGCGGTACAGATCATTTAGTGAAAGTCAACATAATATGGATTATGTGCGGTACATCTTTTTCCTCAACATCAATCAGTAACATATCGTTTACCTCGTTTAAACAGGACCTGCTCTTAACAATGGTGTTTCATTTGAAGAGGATGACAGAAATTAATCCCTCCACTTCCTTTTATTGTAACACTAGAGTGGCCGCGTTGGATATCACTGATTATTAGGGCAGATAGTCCACCTGATGCCTGTAGCTCTTCAAGCTTAGTAAGGCTTCAGGCAAAGCACCAGGCAAGATGACAGTGATTTGAACAAGATAACCCCAAGTCCGTATAAGCAATAGGAAACTTTGTGAGGGAAACCGAGGGAAGAAAAAAAAGATTTATCTGGACATTTTCGACCACTCTTGATAGAGACAGGCACCATTCTGGGCAAATGAGATCTGTCACATATTTTACGCGGCCGCGCTCTCATTAAAGACGGAAGGCGCTCGCTGCGGTAATTGTTTTAATTTATTTGTTTATGGCGAAGACAGAGGGGACGGGCACATGGCACTTGCTTTTTTTATTGGGAACATATGGAACACATTTATCACCATTTGCAGCGATCGGCCTAAATGATTTTATTAACTAATTTGTAACTTTACACTTTTTTAATCAAACACATGCTGCGCACCGCAATGTTCTGTTAATGCTCCTGGGCTTTGTAAAGGGAGCAGCCGCAGCCAAAGGGAAATAATAAAAAGAGGAAAGCAAAAAGAAAAAATCTGACGAAATGAAAATGCAGAGCGGGGTTTTGGGATTGGTGGGGAGGGAGGGAGAGAGAGGGAGAGGGCACGTCGCCCCCGAGGTATTACCGTTAGCATCAGCGGTTTTAATGTATGGCAGTGATGATGAAGATTATTATGGGGCTGCGCTACAGGGCTAGCACTGGGCCCGAAGGTATTTAGGATGCCATAGAGCACAGTTGTTTACCTGAGCTAAGTGAAGCGGCTGTAGCGAACACGCTTTTGTTCTCTCCCTAGGACCGCTGCTTTGGCCCCTGCCTCATTGCTTGGATAATATGTGGTCTTCAGGGACTCTTGGCTACTGTGGTAACTTATGTTGGGAGTTGAAGTAATGTTATTTGGGCCAATACACCCATGGCACAGGCAATACTAATAGTTTTAAGTCTTGGAGTGAAATGAACAGGGCCCTAGAGGTTGTAATCAGGAGCGCCAGTTAAAATAACCATACATAATGTAGCCTTTTATTGATTGTGTACAGTAATAATGTAGTAATTGAAATGGTTCAGCTGCAAGTGTAATAAAGTTAATTGGCAAAGCTCCTAACAATGTATGCATGATTACAGTCATGTTAGCAAGTTTGTACTGTAGAATAATTCCTCCAATGTGCAACATCATGTTATATGCTATCGAAACTACTTAAAAGCCTACAGCAATGTACATTAATGTTATGATTTGGGGACATGGTATTCATAGTTCAGCCCAATCAGTACAGCTTCATACAGTACATTGCTTAACCCTCACAAATGAGATAGAATGTGACTGTATGAAATAGACCAGCTGGCCTATCTTTCAACAGCTACATAAGGAATGAGTCGCTCACCACAACCACACCATATATTTAAAAGCCTGTCTGTCCACAGAGCAGCACGTTTGCTGTTCTTAGATGTGTTACATTAGTCATTTTTCAGAAGTAAAAAATGCATCAAACATCAAGGCTGTCGTCTAAAGTATCGGACAATGAATCTTGATTGACTGTTGGAGAGGAATATGAGGAATGACAGAGATGTTAGAGGCAGCAGTGGACTGGACAGTAGAAGTATCAGACCCCAGGCCCCGCCATTCCAGAAATATTATCTGGACTCTTGGTGCACAACTTTCATATCGCCTGTTGAAAACAGATATTTGTTCCCCTCACCATTGAATCCAGATACCCTTTGAAAGCACCCTTCAAAGATGCCCTTTGAAAACAAGGAAAGATCAGCCTGAAAGACTGTCATGAACAGAACAAGCCAAAACCTCCACCAGTGATGCACTGCTAGTGTGACATGCCAACAGGTCCATTATCACAGAGGCAAAGCCAAGGCCTCCCATTGGGCCTCCCCATCCCAACCCCCTCATTCTCTCTCTCCTTCCCTCCTGATCTCTCAGTGTTTACAATAGTAATAACAAAGGGGTGTACATGCAGACAGGGGCACGTGGGTAAAGTCATTCCCAATGATGTCAGCTGTCAGGTCCATGGAAGCTTGACCAGGGGCGATGCCGCACACTCAACTTCACTTTGTTTCACAATTAACGTCCCGGCTTGGCAGGACAGGGCGAGATGGTTGTTGTTGCTACGAAGGGGTAATTGAGTCCCATTTGTAGATCGACAGCTGGACAGAATTCACTGGTGCAATTTGGACACGAGTCGAAAGGGGAAGATGCTACATCTTCTAATTAAAATTTGATCTCTGGTCCCGCAGAGGTTTCTTCTCCAGCCCTGGTTTGATGTCCCCCTCTTTAGGGTCTTAAAGGGATACTTCGGGAGTTTCGCAATGAGGCCCTTTATCTACTTCCCCAGAGTCAGATGAACTCGTAGATACCATTTTTATTTTTGCTTCTGTGTCCAGTAGGAAGGAAGTCAGAGGTAGTTTTGCGAGCTAATGCTAACTAGTGTTAGCGCAATGACTGTCTACGGAAGTCTATGGGCATCTACTAGCATGTCACCCTGCTTTCTTGGGCATCTCTCCGGTGGTATAGGTTATTTACACTGGCAGCTGGCACCCCATTTTACGAGTTGTTGTGTGGGATTTCAATGCACTTGTTTGTGTCCAGATGCTCGTGGCTGGGTAGCGTTGAGACACTGAGAAACTGTCAGCCGTTTTGGTTTATTGGCGAGATCCTCCAAACAGGCTGCGACACAGCAAAGGAGTTAACACAAAAGATGATTGGAATGGCTGTGGAAGTGCAAAATCACAGCAACAGCCTGTTTGTGTGTATTATTTAGAATGGGCAGATGACAGAAAGGGCTGAATTACATGCTTGGTTTTGCCATTTAGAGCCTTGAGAAAACTGCTTGTCACAGTCTGTCCATTTACAGCACAGTGACTACAGATGTGATTCACAGGACATAAAACCACAGATGGGGTGCTCAAAGGAAAGACCTTACTTATACAGTACCAGTCAAAAGTTTGGACACACCTTCTCATTCAAGGGTTTTCCTTTTTTTTTTTTACTATATTCTACATTGTAGAATAATAGTGAAGACATCAAAACTATGAAATAATACATATGGAATTATGTAGTAACCAAAAAAGTGTAAAACAAATTAAAATATATTATATATATATATATTGCCTTTATGACAGCTTTGCACACTATTGGCATTCTCTCAACCAGCTTCATGAAGTAGTCACCTGGAATGCATTTCAATTAACAGGTGTGCCTTGTTAAAAGTTCATTTGTGGAATTTCTTAACTTCTTATTGCGTTTGAGCCAATCAGTTGTGTTGTGACAAGGTAGGGTTGATATAGAGAAGATAAACTTATTTAGTAAAAGACAAAGTCCATATTATGGCAAGAACAGCATAAATAAGCAAAGATAAACTTCAGTCCATCTTTACTTTAAGACATGAAGGTCAATATGGAACATTTCAAGAACTTTGAAGGTTTCTTCAAGTGCAGTCGCAAAAACCATCAAGCACTATGATGAAACTGGCTCCCATGAGGACTGCCACAAGAAAGGAAGACCCAGAGTTACCTCTGCTGCAGAGGAAGCATGGAGGAGGAGGTGTGATGGTGTGGTGGTGCTTTGTTGGTGACATTGTCAGTAATTTATTTGGAATTCAAGGCACACTTAACGAGCATGGCTACCCCAGCATTCTGCAGTGATACGCCATCCCACCTGGTTTGTGCTTAATGGGACTATCATTTGTTTTTCAACAGGACAATAACCCAAAACACACCTCCAGGCTGTGTACGGGCTAGTTGACCAAGAAGGACAGTGATGGAGTGCTGCATCAGATGACCTGGCCTCCACAATCACCCATCCTCAACCCAATTGAGATGGTTTGGGATGAGTTGGACCACAGAGTGAAAGAATAACAGCCAAGAAGTGCTCATCATATGTGGGAACTCCTTCAAGACTGTTGGAAAAGCATTCCAGGTTACTACCTCATGAAGCTGGTTGAGAGAATGCCAAGAGTGTGCAAAGCTGGGTGGCTATTTTGAAGAATCAGATATATAATATATTTTGATTTGTTAAACACTTTTTTGGTTACTGCATGATTGCATATGTGTTATTTCATAGTTTAGATGTCTTCACTATTATTCTACAATGTAGAAAATAGTAAAAATAAAGAAAAACCCTGGAATGAGTAGGTGTGTCCAAACTTTGGACTGGTACTGTATGTCACTACATTTAGATGTGTCAATATATCATCACTTCACCTCACATCAGAGAAGCAAGTACTGTACACTCTTAGAAAGAAAAGTGCTATCTAGAACCTGAAAGGGTTCTTCTGCTGTCCTTATAGGATAACCCTTTGAAAGACCCTTATTGGTTTCAGGTAAACACCGTTTTGGGTTCCATGTAGAACCCTTTCCATAGATGGCTCTACATGGAATCGAAAAAGGTTCTACCTGTAACCAAAAAGGGTTCTACCTGGAAACAAAAAGGGTTCTCCTATGGGGACAGCCAAAGAACCCTTTTGGAATCCTTTTTCTAAGAGTGTAGTTCCAGCAGGGGCTCTATGGCAGGTCTCTATAGGATATGGTGACTGACAAACAAAGCAAAGTTGGCGAGCACTAATACATTAGGGATGCTGACCCCTGCAGAGTGCTACACCAAAGGAGTACTGCACCGAAGAAGTATTGCATCGAAGGAGTACCGCACCGACGGAGTACTTGCACCAAAGGAGTACCGCACCGACGGAGTACTTGCACCAAAGGAGTACCGCACCGACGGAGTACTTGCACCAAAGGAGTACTGCAGCGAAGAAGGCTTCATACTGTCTGTTGTAATGCCTTTTAAAACCATGACTTTGTACTATATCAGTCTCTATTACATTTTTCTGGGTAAGAAATATGGCTATTGTAATGACATTCTACAGCAATATCGCCATGTAATTTTACTACCATGAACTACTACAACAACATATAACCTACACTACTACTACTACTACTACTATTAGAATAACAATAATACAAATAATTGTTATTATACCACATAATAATCTTAGGAACATGGTGTTTGTGTCTCCTACTCTCCCCGTGACACCTGGACACACTGTACTGACAAGAGGGCCCATGTGTTAATTAAAGTCCCATCTGTATGGCCACTGACGTATTCGCACCCCGGGACACTGGGGACGGCGAGGTGCACAGAACAACAGCCTCTTCTCTCTCAACTTCTCCTCTGCTCAGAGTCCTGAGAGTATTCCACGGTTAAAGATAACAGGCCTACAGCAAAAAAATAAGGGAAAGTTATTTATTATTGGAAGAAGTTGAATACACAGGCTTGTTTTCAGAAGACATACATTCATCTGACAAATGGTCTGCAGTGGACATTATATTTCTGTATTTATCCAATGCTTAGTGGTCTGATATTATATTCTGACCTGTTCCAATAGATAAACAGTAGAATTCGGGTTCTTGCATGTGCTATACAATGGAACACAGTGAAGTCTTTGTTAAAAACATGCATGAAAGGGACATTACTGAACATCACAATGCTGGGTTCTGGAAGGAAAGTCAAATTATCCATATTACACAGACTATTTTGAGAAGTGAATATTTCCATAATCTGCCAAAAATCTGAGCCAAAGTAATTGATGTTTCTTCATAATGGGTTACTGTTATTTGGAAGAAGGCTGTGCTCTGTTGTAAACCATTCTCACATATTTTTGGACAAGGGCCTTTACAAGCAAGACAGCCTCCTATTGTACTGGAAGATCTATGGCTCCAGGCATGAGAACCCATTTGGTTGAGGTTGATTGTGCAATCTCATATTTTGATTTGGAATGGTGTTGGGTAAGTGCCAAGTTTAACTCAAACGGTGGGTTTTAGTTAAAACCATCATATATTCATGCTGCCCATGTAAATCACAAGGAATGTTCCATACTAATCCATACCGCTCACAGCTGTAGGCAAAATATTCAAGGAATACATCATCGTGTTCACCGGACGTCCTCCAATTGAAAAACACTCCATTTGCCTCAGGTAGTCTCTCGCTCACACAGGAGAGAGGTGTGGGGAAGCCTAGAACAGACTCCGAGGTCAATGCAACAATGGTGGAACAGGTTTCTGCTGGGTCACAAAGTTTGATGCAGAACTCGGCAACACTTTTCAAACAATACAATGGCGAGAAATGGAGATGAACTGACCTGCGTTGGGAAAGATGGTTCACATCTTCTGTGGTTCTTCAACCATCTGTTTCCTATTCATTTCTCTCATACCGCCTTCTCTTTAAATGGCTGTATTAATCGTTTTTCATATGGTTTGAATTTGAAAACCTACAAAATGACTTAGTGGTTGCCATGGCGGCGCTCTCTCCAGGGGGGGTCAGGGGTTGAAACACATGTCAGGTTTGTGTCGGCCCAGATGGAGGGCTGAAATACTTCCTCCACTTCCTCTCACTCTCCCAGGAGTTCTGTCCCACTCCCACACTAGAGAAACAGAAGGGATAGGCCCACATGGGAAATACCATTACAAATCTTTACATTAGGGAGTGCTGTGTGTGTGCGTGTCTGCATGTGTCTGTGCGTGTGTGTGTGTCTGCATGTGTGTGTGTGTGTATTTGTGTGTGTGCACGCGCGCATGTGCGTGAGTACAATATGTGTGTCAAAGTACATTTACAACTGTGCAAAAAGTAAGCAGAGTTGGCATATGAACCTTATACTCTCCCTCCTTTTTTTTGGAGAACTTCCCAACTTCCCAGTAATAAAGCTCTTTAGCAGAACCTCAATGTTTTGCTCCACTCTTCCAAGAGAAAATGCTTGAACACGCTGATAGATTGTGACATGGTAATCAGCAAATGATTCCATTATAAATGTGTCTCATGTATCACATATGGAAAGGCAGCAGTAGGCTGCAGGCTGGATGCCATGTCTGTGATGGCTCACCATTTGAGAGGTACATGTAAGCAGGCCACTCTTATAGACAAAACTTTGCACACGTTGTTGCACTAATTTAGATGTTTATCATCCTCAATGGTGAGCATGTTCAGTTTAAGCATGCAGATTACATTCATATTGAATATATCTCCTGGGATTTCCACGGGGTAATCGCTGCCTCCCAATCATTTGTTTTGCCACACTGATGCATTGTTCATATCTCACATCCATCCATAAATTAATATTTGCAATATTGAGGCTGGAATGGCGGAAAATTGTAGTAGGCATACATTACAACCATATTTTATTTGATCAGTATTGGTGGTACTTACAGTAAAATGTATAAAGTGCTTTTAAAAAATTTGGAAATAAGTCATTTTACAATGAAACAACTTAAACTGTCAGACAGAGAACTCTTCATAGATGACCGCGTGCTTAGTTTTGACTTGTTTTGAAAGGGAGCAGACTGTTTAAGTTTCATCCCAGTACATACTGATATTGTATTTGATTTCATATTTTTTAATCTTATTCAATGTTTTTTTTAATTTAATTTTTTACATCAAGCCACTGCCAGGGGAAATGGTAAACTACTGTAAATCAAAACAACCTAAAAAATGCCAATTGAATAAATCCTATCCATACTTGAACTTAAGTTGAGGAAGAGGCTTCAGTTGGGCATCCCTAGTGGATCTCTGGCTCTTATTCATTAACCGAGTATTCAGTCTTTGAGTGAAAGATGTGGATGATTTTATTTATTTATTATGTATTTCACCTTTATTTAACCAGGAAAATACCCATTTTTTAAGGGGGACCTGATAAGACGTCAGCAGAAAGTTGTCAGTGTGTACCCATAACAATACAACACATTAACAATAAACACTTTTAACAGATAATCAAACGAGACACGCTCAGCAAAACCTCAGTGCTGCCACACTGAGTATTAAGTTATTAGGTATGTATGTGCTTATAGTTAACCTCTGACCTGTTAAGTTTGTATAGTGTACATTACCTGTTCTGCATAGAGCATGATGCCAATGATGCAAAGCCCCATTACACTTCAATCCACACGTAGGTTGAAGAGTCTATAAGTCAAAGTTGGGAGGATTACGTATTTTAGATGTGGGTTAATCCATTGGGACCTTATTGAAGAATTCCTGCCTCCCTGCTAATGGAGCCCTCTTGATGTTTACTGCCCCCAACTTAACCTAAACAAACCACCAACCACAAGAACCCAAGGTACATATGACTTGATTAGATCATTAGTAGCTAAAACACAAATTAATTTAGTCTTTGTATTCTTTAGTTATCCTGTGCATTCAGGCATAAGTTGTACGCAAGCAGGGCTTGTAGCTTTTTGGCAACTCTACCTCATTCACATTCTGTTCGCATTGTACCAAACAGGGGGGGGGTGATGTGTCTGCCCAGGGGCCCTGCCTTCAAACTCTACAGCACAAAGTTTGGCCTACAGAGGCTCACCTCTCTGCAAACAAACAAACGCCTCCCCGGCTCTCCGTGAGCACCATAAAGCGCTTTGTGGTGCTGGGCAGGGATTTACCGCCAGCTCCAGCCTGGGCTCCGACGCGAGCCTCCCATTTACATACAGGCTCTCTCCTCTCCTCATCCTTGGCCCCTGCGATGTTCAATATTTCAGATGATGCGACGGGGAATCGGGCTAATTACCGCCCAACAATCCCTGCGACGGCCTGACCTGCGCTTGTAGAAAGGGTACATTTCCATGTAGCGCCGCTATGCAAATGAGAGCCTTCTCTCTCTTTTCCACCCTCTCTCTTTTTCTCTCTCAGCTTTATCAAAAAATGATGACCCCCGGCTAATTATTAGCGAGCAGGCCCCTCGCCGGGAGACAAGCCATTGTTCTTTCTGTGGTTTTCACATTAAAGATGGATGTTGAAGGCAGAGTGTAGGAGGAGAGGAGGGAGCACGATGCTGAAAGACAGACAGGGGCACTCTCACGTCCACGGGGGGGGGGGGGGGGGGGGGGGGGGGCACAGAATCCTCTCAATGAGGGCGAGCCAGAGGAGAGACGAGAGGGCAGATAAGACTTAGATATAGACCTGGAGTCCTTGTCTCGCATCTTGCCTTGAGTATTCACCGCATACATTAGTATTATCCTAGGGCATCAAGGATAAGCACTGCAGCATCCTTTACGAGAGCGTTGGGTTTCAGCGAGGCAATTCAGGACAAGTGTCTAGCTCCAGGGCACAACAACAGTGAGAGCCACCAGGGAAATAGACTTGTGAACTCGTTCACCACCCGTCCATTTCCTTAATCATAATATCACATTACTATATGCGTATCACTTACCCCGCGATTGACGCCAAAAGCTTAAAAGGTAAAAAACGATAATGTTTGCAGATGCTAAACGACATTTACGTTGGGATAGCAAAGTGAGTTTAACGTTAGCTTACAGCTGTGGAATATTGAACATAATATACACAATGCCTGTAAGGGAAATTGCTAAAAGCTCGTTTGGAAAACCG
The DNA here is from genome assembly GCF_002021735.2 of Oncorhynchus kisutch. NCBI lineage: Eukaryota > Metazoa > Chordata > Actinopteri > Salmoniformes > Salmonidae > Oncorhynchus > Oncorhynchus kisutch. The sequence goes on from NC_034192.2 coordinate 38,003,406, forward strand.
CGAACAAAGAACGGGGCTGGGAACAATTATTTGGGTTTTCAATGCATGCTAACGCTCCATCTGTTCCCCTGTAATGACCTTTCCTCCCATACTTTAATTAAGGGGACCCTTTAATTGTCATATACACAGATGAAAGGTGTCACTCGCAGATGCCTAGTGATGTCACCGTGTTCACATTATGCGCTGAAGAAATAACACAAGCAGGTAGACATCTAGGTGGTCAGTCCAGCCAGCATATTTACGTGGGCGGAAACAAAGGAAGGGAAAATAAAGAGAGAAAAAGAAAGAGAGAACCAAACATCAAGGTCACAGGGTCTTTCACAGGTTGAGAGAAGAGGCGTGAAGTCTTAACTTATGCTGATCGGATTCCGGGTTGTCTCTCAAGGCTGGTCATGTGCCTCAACAGGGACCCTGAAGAGCAAATACAATCAAAATAATTGAGCCTGAAACCAAGGGTCGGCATTAGCTATGGAATGCGCCTCCCAGATTATTTACATGCTCATTAATAATAAATGGGATATATTGGCATGAAATTCAAAAGGCTTTACGAGAGCACTCTGACACTTGAGGAGTTTATTCCGTGTTGTTAAAAAACACTCAGGGAGTGAAGTCTGCACTAAGCAACCTGGTGTGATCACAATGGAAATGCTTTTCAAGCTCTGCAGTGGTGGTTGAATATACAATCACTAGAACAAATGGATGCGTTTCGGCGGCAGCCTTTGTCAGATTTTGGAGAACAATAGACATCAACCTTATTTATGGATGACATCACATTGCAGTACTACAAAAAAAAACATAATACTGTATATACATTAAAACTTCAGGAATATTTCAGCGAGTGCGGGTTTTTCCTTTCTTCAAGTACAGTGCCTTCAGAGAAAGTATTCACTCCGCTTGACTTTTTCCACGTTTAGTTGTGTTACAGAATGGGATTAAAACGGATTTCATTTCTTTTTAAATGTCAACGATATACACAACACACTCTGTAATGTCAAAGTTGAAGAAAAATTCTAACATTTGTAAACAATTGTGAAAGATGAACACTAATACATCTTCATAGGATAAGTAATGTATTCGCCCCCTAGGTCAAAACATGTTAGAATTTCCTTTGGCAGCGAATACAGCTGTGAGTCTTTCTGGGTAAGTCTCTAAGAGCTTTCCACACCTGGATTGTGCAACATTTGCACAATATTCTTTTCAAAATTCCTCAAGCTCTGTCAAATTGGTTGTTGATCATTGCTAGACAACCATTTTCCAGTCTTGCCATAGATTTCAAGCAGATTTAAGTCAAAACTATAACTTGGCCACATATTCAAATCAAATCAAATCAAATGTATTTATATAGCCCTTCGTACATCAGCTGATATCTCAAAGTGCTGTACAGAAACCCAGCCTAAAACCCCAAACAGCAAGCAATGCAGGTGTAGAAGCACGGTGGCTAGGAAAAACTACCTAGAAAGGCCAAAACCTAGGAAGAAACCTAGAGAGGAACCAGGCTATGTGGGGTGGCCAGTCCTCTTCTGGCTGTGCCGGGTGGAGATTATAACAGAACATGGCCAAGATGTTCAAATGTTCATAAATGACCAGCATGTTCGAATAATAAGAAGGCAGAACAGTTGAAACTGGAGCAGCAGCACGGCCAGGTGGACTGGGGACAGCAAGGAGTCATCATGTCAGGTAATCCTGGGGCATGGTCCTAAAGCTCAGGTCCTCCGAGAGAGATAAAGAAAGAGAGAAGGAGACTTAGATTCACACAGGACACCGAAAAGGACAGGAGAAGTACTCCAGATATAACAAACTGACCCTAGCCCCCCGACACATAAACTACTGCAGCATAAATACTGGAGGCTGATACAGGAGGGGTCAGGAGACACTGTGGACCCATCCAAGGACACCCCCGGACAGGGCCAAACAGGAAGGAAATAACCACTGTCGTCTTGGTAAGCAACTCCAGTTTAGATTTGGCCTTGAATTTTAGGTTATTGTCCTGCTGAAAGGTGAATTCATCTCCCAGCATCTGGTGGAAAGCAGACTGAACCAGGTTTTCCTCTAGGATTTTGCCTATGATTAGCTCCATTCCCTTTTTTTATCCTGAAAAACTCTCCAGTCCGTAGCGATTACAAGCATACCCATAACATGATGCTGCCACCACTATGCTTGAAAATATGGAGAGTGGTACTGTATTCAGGACAAAAAGTGTATTGCATGGCAACAAATGATTCTTTAGTTCGTTGTTGCAAACAGGATGAATGTTATGAAATATTTTTATTGAGATGTTCCACTCTTTACAATTTACATAAACTTATGTAAATTGTCAAGTATTTTGTCTGTAATGTCTTTTTCGTTCTATGTCGGACCCCAGCAAGACTAGCTGTCACCATTAGCGTCAGCTAATGGGGATCCTAATAAATCAAATCAATTAGGTTAATATTGTGGAGTTACTACAATGTTGTTGATCAATGAGTTTTCTCCTATCACAGTCATTAAACTCTGTAACTGTTTTGCAGTCACCATTTGACTCATGGTGAAATCCCTGAGCAGTTAGGAAGAACGCCTGTATCTTTGTAGTGACTGGGTGTATTGATATACCATCCAAAGTGTAATGAATAACTTTACCCTGCTTTTCTTACATATCTACCAGTAGGTGCCCTTCTTTGTGAGGCATTAGAAAACCTCCCTGGTCTTTGTGGTTGAATGTGTGTTTGAAATTCCCTGCTCGAAGCTTCCTAAGTAGCGCAGCGGTCTAAAGCACTACATCGCAGTGTTGTGGGGTTTTATTTGACTCATCGCACTCTAGCGACTCCTTGTGGCAGGCCAGGCACCTGGAGGCTGACTTCAGTCATCAGTTGAATAGTGTTTCCCCCGACACATTGGTGCAGCTGGCTTCTGGGTTAAGCGAATGGATCTTAAGAAGTGCGGCTTGGCGGGTCATTGGGGAGTTGCAGAGATGAGACTGGATCACAATTGGATATCATGAAATTGGGAGGAAAAAGGGGTAAAAAAACCAACCTTATAGATAATTGCATGTGTGGGGTGCAGAGATGAGGTAATCATTTAAAAACACTATTATTGCACACAGAGTGAGTCCAAGCAACTTGTTAAGCAAATGTGTATTCCTGAACTTATCTAGGCTTGCCACAACAAAGGGGTTAAATACTTATTTTACTCAAAACATCTCAGCTTCAAATGTTTTATTCATTTGTAAAAATTTTGAAAAACTGAATTTCACTTTGACATATTGGAGTTTTGTTTGTAGGCCAGTGACCAACAATATAAACTTAATCCATTTTAAATTCAGGCTGTAACACAACGAAATGTGGAAACATTCAAGGGGTGTGAAAACTTTCTCAAGGCACTGTATATTTAAATTTTGAACACAGCACCCAAAGACGTTTTGTTACTACAAACATTTGAGCTGAGCACGCCAATTTTTATTTCTATGAATATACAACCTCCCGTTAGTCTTTATACATTTAAAAAATATATATTTCTGATGTGTCATATAAAATACATTTAATTTGTTTTTGTTTTGTATGCTTCCCAGTGGGCAAAACAGGCAGAACTAGTGGAAATCTGGTTCTAATGACGTCATTGATTAACAAGTATTGGCCACTGGGTTTTGTTGAAACGGGGTTTTAAGCCAACAAAATATTAAAGCTAAATCCAATTAGTCAACAAACTGCCGTTGTCAAGAATATTCACTGTAATTTCTAAAATTAACATGATTATACCAATTTGATATTATAAAATTGCTTACATTAAATTAAGGTGAGAGGTACAAATTGCTTTATTTGCTGTTCATAGCCTTCGTTTTAATACAGCTTGACATACCCATAATGCAACTCAAAATCTTCACAGGAACTCAAGCAGAGAACTACTTACAGTATAGGTTGCTGCTTGCAACCCTCACAAACCTACCTTGGCAATGACTTGGTTCAATACATAAACACATATTCAATCAGTACCATGCTCCAGTCTGTTTAATAATCACAGACCAAATGTACATACATCTGGGTTTCAGCAGAGGAAACAGTGTGGTGACCTTGTGGTTATCTCCTTGACCTAGAGAGTACTTGGACATATCAGACACTCTCAGCTCTTTGGTTTGATAGGAGGCCTTGGTGGAACAGAGACCTTGAGTGACTGATTAATGGACTGGACGGCAGAGCGGCAGTCAGGGGGCCAGATTACAGAAATACTGTCTCTCATCTGGGGACGCCGCCTCCTTCTGTGCTGCCACGCCGTGAACAGAAACATCCAGAAGCTTCTGTGCCAATCCCCCTCTCCCGCGATTCTCCTCTCTACCCTGGAATTCCAGACGTTGGGGAAATTAATGTTCGGATCGAGGAGGGTAAGGCAAAGCGCTTGCCAAGCCATCTGAGATCGTCTCTCTTTTTTTCTATTTTGTTTGCACCCGTGAAATGCTGCCGGTTCCTAGCCTGGAGTTTTTAGTCTCCCCGTCAAATCCCAGCAGTCTTTATGGATTCTCCAGATCTCATTACAGTCAATGATGCTGCAAAGACTTTCAGATCAAAGTGAAAGACTTTAGCTCTGCAGGAAGCAAAGGGGGCAAAGAAAAAACAGCCACAGCGAGCCAACAGCAAGTGGGAACCATCCAGGAAACACAAGTTGGGAATAGGCGATAAATAAACAGCGGTCAACAAAGTTTGCATCAACAACCTCGCATATATACATTCAAAGCATTGTGTTCATCATAAATCCAATGGGCCCTAGTTTTAACATATTTAACATCATAATTCGACGGTAGATACTGATTTCCAAGTCTGAGGAGCTTACAGGCCAGAATGTGAGGAGCTGAATGTATGGAACGGGACTCATTGGCCTGACCTTGAATAAATTGGCCAGGGGGAGTAAAAGGCTTGCTAGCGTCAATGTGACAGATCTGTGTGTCCTAATGAAAATGAATGGTTGTTGGTGGGCTAGTTCAGTGGAGAACTGATGAACTCTCAGTGATCGATCAGGCAGTGAGCGTGGCATTATGCTCGACACCACTGTACACTGTATCTGTCACAGAGAAGTGCTGAGCAGGAGCCTTTCGGCCTCTCACTGATTATGGAATGAGTTGGGGCTCAGAGCAACAATGTGCACTTCCTAAGTAGGATTATTAGTAAATAATGAATTTGATCTGGTTTGGAACTTTTTTCCAATTCTAACTACACAGCCACAGCTTCCTGTCATTCGTTCATAAGGAGCTGTCCCAAAAACACCTTGGAAACACTTTTTCTTAGCCTAGATGGTTTGATCTCATTATACCTCCTTGTAAATTCTTTCAGAGTTAAAGAAATCTGTCGATGTCATAAAAGCTATGCAAAGCACTTTCTGATTAAGTGTTAGGAACTTAGTGCCAGACACGCTGTAAGTGTATCAAAGTGAGCCTTGCCAGAAAGGCTATGTGAATGTCAAAAGTTAACTATTATTCCAGATAATTTGTGAGAATTTTTCACCTGAGAGTAATAGTTTAACTTTGGTGTTTTTAACTGTCTTTTAGGAGTCTGGTAGACAGCAATTTGTCATCAAATTGGGAGTATCGTCTCTCTGTCTTCTCATTTCAAACCTGGGACACTAGAAATCTATGAAACGGGACACGACTGAATTAGCCAATCCTAGTTCTTCATTCCTATAGCTGGAAACCATGGTCCATTCACAGGGACGACATGAACGGTAATCCCCTCCATAACAGACAGCAGTGCAATTCACATAATTATACGTAATTAATGATATCAGTAGACTGTAACAGATGGGGGTTTTATTTGTCCACGGGAGAAACTGAAAGCCAAAGGCCTGCACCCAGATCCAATCCAAACATCTGAGTGTTGTCCAAGTTCAAGTCCATTTAGGCTGAGCGCAAATACCATAGAGAAGGGAATGTTTAGTATATTGGTAGTAAGGTTTATAGTCATTCCCCACATGTGCAAGAAAGAGCTTATTTACATCAGTCAGTTGAGTGGTCATACAATATCAAGTTTAAAGGGGGATCCACTTCTCACAGTCAGCTGGTGAAACGTTGGAGGAGGCTCATGTGGGAGCCATGTTAAGACCAGCTGAGGGGAGTGTTGTCCTGGGGCCATACAAGTGGTTAGAACTAACTAGGTGTGTTACATGGAATCCTTCTCCTCATCCCATTATTACAAGCCTTTGTTTTGATTCTCTTTTGTTGGGCCCCTGGCTGGCCCCCCTCAGGGGCCCAACAAAAGAAAAGAGGAAAGGGGGGTACTTCTTCAACCACCCACCACCTACCAACCACAAGATCCCTCTCTTCCCCCTCTCCCTTCCATCCCTCAGTCAGATCCCTCTGCTTTCTCTCTCCCTCGATCCTTCCATCCAAACCCCCATTGCACTCAGCATCTGCTTGGAGAATGAATAAATGAGTGCCTCTCCGGCTCCCTTCCCCTGACTGACAGAGGCCTGTCTTAATTGTAGCTGAAAGCCGGCTTTCTCTCTGCTAATTAGCAGATCGCGCTGTTAAATGATTTAAAAAGTCGGGGCTTATACAGGCCTGCCTATCATCACTTATTCACGTGTAGCGCGGCACTTTGTGCGAACACGGCGCCCGAGGTAAATTAATTTACTCCAATTAGCAGGCCTTGTCAGTGCGCATCACTGTCTCACTTAAGACACGCTTTTAAAAAGTAATGGACTTATTTTGTCCTCTGGTTTAGTTACATCCAATTTCCACTGGAGGGGAATGGGGCGAACACAACTGGCCACAGGAAACAGGATGCCCTCTCCCCCCACTCCTTTCCTCCAGGATGCAGCAAGGGTGCACATTGGGATCATGGCGAAGCCTTGTTCCCTGTTAAGGTGGGCGGAAGAATCTCCTCTCTCCTCTCCCCTCTTGTTGTTGTTTTCTCCACAGGAAGTCCACGAAGAGTTCCTGACAAAGGAACAACGAGGAATGCATGACACTTTATGGACCCCATAAACATTCATAAACGCTTGGGTTGGTATGTCACATTACAGTCTATGATAACTTGCACTTTTAGACATAAGCATACGCAATTATTCATGAATGTCTGCAGTCTTATCAATCTGCTATACAGTGCTCATCAACGTACTATCTTTGGGATTGGCAAGGCACATAAGTTGCAGTTTACACCTCAAACTGGGTCCGAATTCAATCCATTGATGTAATATGATGCTAGCTGTGTCTGCTAATGACATCTGACAGGTAAAAGCCCAGTTACATTCAACCTGTATCGTAAGAGAGAGAAAGTGCACAACCCTGCACTGGCGTTAACAGGGAAGCCAAAGCATTGAAAGACAATGTGTGCCAAGTCCCAACTAACATTGTGATCCAGAAGGAATTAGACAAAGGCAGTGAAACAGGACAGGTTTGCTGAACTCCTTCCAAATGATGATGTCAGACCTGCACTCTAGCAAATTCACAAAGCTTTCCCGCAGTTTGGAGTTATTTATGATTCCGACCAAATGAATATTTCTACTCAGGAATATTGTTTATAGGGCCTATGGGCTTTCCTTGCATGCACTGTGGCATGCTTATCATGGGTGGAATTGTTGCTTGTTCTATTACTATCTGACAATATTTGTGCATGTTGTAAGAGACCTATTACAATTAGACTACAGTACTATTGGCATCAGTGTCAGTATTATTTCTGTTGTAGTAATAGTAGTCGAACTGTAGCATTAGTTGCATTAATACCAGTATACATCAATACATTCTCCATGGTTAAATAAACATGCATTTTGTACTTGACATTAAAGTGAATAGCTCCCAAATTTGGTAGCCATGGCTCAAAACTTACCACACAACTTTTGCAACCCTTTAGGTCCTCATAAAAGTATGCTGCCCTTTGTCCACCAACGGACCTCTCACAGCATCCAGCCTTGGTATGCAGATGGGAGCACTTCAGCTGTGGAAGGCAGCATATTTCAGTTGAGGTAAGCAGAAAACCGCGTCAATCTGATCTGTGATCAGGAATGAGATAGAGAACTGAGTAAATTACATCATAAGTGGCTGCAGCTGGAGGAAGGTTTCAGTTACCGACAACAGAGATTTCATATATCAATAACCATGTACTCTCAGCAGTGGGATAATGTGGAAAACAGTTCGAGTGGAGGTCAGCATCAGATATGATTTTAAAGTAATTTAATCCATAATGATCTACAAGGACCGATGACAGATTTCCTGGTATGCCACCTCCATGAGAATTCCATAGGCTTATTTAGTGTTCTATTGAACATCTGGATTATATTCATATATAGTATGGGGATGTATAGTATTATACATGACAGGTATAGTATGTTCAAATATAGTTCATATTATCATATGAATGTAAACTAGGAATTTTCTTTATTTTTAGAGGCTTCACAATCACCACATTTAATATCCAAGCAGTCCTGCTTATTTAACGAGATTACCAAGGATAATATTGTATATCAAATCCAATCTTTGCCAACATCTTTTCGGCTATTTTCAGCGCTCTCCAAGGTTCTGAAAAACCACCAGTCTTATCTGAAAGATCTAGGAAACTGTGACATTTTCCTACTTGTGGTCGTATAGTCTCTTCACACTTGAAAGGCAATACAATAATCTATTATTAGCCATTTCTATTAAAATTTCAGTTTCTAATTGGCACCTACAAGTAGGGCTGTTACGGTGACCGTATTACCACCACACCGGCAGTCACGAGTCATGACCACAGTCAAATCCCATGTGACCGTTTAGTCACCGTAATTAGGCTTCTCCAAGCTCTGATGCTGCTGATGGTCACCAGTAGCCTACCAAACTTGCTAGCTGCCTGGTACTCAGCACTCTATTGTCCCTCTAATCATTCTGACATCAATACTTTTTTGTGTTGTTGACTTTTTCAAATGATAGTTCCACACCTCATGTAGCCTAGCCCAAAGGCCTATATGTTTTGATAAGATTTGTATCACAACTAAAGCTGCCAAATAACTCCTTAAAATTAAGGAGCCGACTCTTTTCTCTGTATATATCAATGATGTTGCTCTTGCTGCGGGCGATTCCCTGATCCACCTCTACGCAGACAAAACCATTCTATATACTTTCGGCCCGTCATTGGACACTGTGCTATCTAACCTCCAAACGAGCTTCAATGCCATACAACACTCCTTCCGTGGCCTCCAACTGCTCTTAAACGCTAGTAAAACCAAATGCATGCTTTTCAACCGATCGCTGCCTGCACCCACATGCCCGACCAGCATCACCACCCTGGATGGTTCCGACCTTGAATATGTGGACATCTATAAGTACCTAGGTGTCTGGCTAGACTGCAAACTCTCCTTCCAGGCTCATATCAAACATCTCCAATCGAAAATCAAATCAAGAGTCGGCTTTCTATTCCGCAACAAAGCCTCCTTCACTCACGCCGCCAAGCTTACCCTAGTAAAACTGACTATCCTACCGATCCTCGACTTCGGCGATGTCATCTACAAAATGGCTTCCAACACTCTACTCAGCAAACTGGATGCAGTCTATCACAGTGCCATCCGTTTTGTCACTAAAGCACCTTATACCACCCACCACTGCGACTTGTATGCTCTAGTCGGCTGGCCCTCGCTACATATTCGTCGCCAGACCCACTGGCTCCAGGTCATCTACAAGTCCATGCTAGGTAAAGCTCCGCCTTATCTCAGTTCACTGGTCACGATGGCAACACCCATCCGTAGCACGCGCTCCAGCAGGTGTATCTCACTGATCATCCCTAAAGCCAACACCTCATTTGGCCGCCTTTCGGTCCAGTACTCTGCTGCCTGTGACTGGAACGAATTGCAAAAATCGCTGAAGTTGGAGACTTTTATCTCCCTCACCAACTTCAAACATCAGCTATCTGACCAGCTAACCGATCGCTGCAGCTGTACATAGTCTATTGGTATATAGCCCACCCATTTTCACCTACCTCACCCCATACTGTTTTTATTTATTTACTTTTCTGCTCTTTTGCACACCAATATCTCTACCTGTACATGACCATCTGATCATTTATCACTCCAGTGTTAATCTGCAAAATTGTAATCATTCGCCAGCTCCTCATGCCTTTTGCACACATTGTATATAGACTCCCCCTTTTTTTATTGACTTGTTAATTGTTTACTCCATGTGTAACTCTGTGTTGTCTGTTCACACTGCTATGCTTTATCTTGGCCAGGTCGCAGTTGCAAATGAGAACTTGTTCTCAACTAGCCTACCTGGTTAAATAAAGGTGAAATAAAAATAAAATGAAAAAAAGCACATGAATCCACTTTACAACCGGTGTAGAGCCTACTGTGACTGGTATACATAGGCAGCGCATGAGTTTCAAAATTGGGGAAGATAATTTTCACCATAAAAATGCACCTTAACAATAAGGCATTACATGCATAATTGCATTTGTGTTCACTTTTGAGAATCGTGTTTTCCCAATAATTGACTGCATTTTGGATTGACTGCACTTATAGCCTAATGCCGTGTGGCATTGTTGAGCTTATAATGGGAAGAAATAACCTAATAGTATCTCAACATTTTAAGCTAAATGTTCTGATCGTTGTATCAGCCTCACTGGTTTTAAAATGTTCTTTAATGCGAGTGGTTGTACTAATTTGGGATCTATCACATCCTATCGCAAAGAAGGACAAGTTGACCAATAGAATAGGTCAGCTATTGAACTTTTGGGGACAGTAGATTGACATAGGCTAGTGCTTTTTCTGTTTGTTAGGCCTACTCATCTTGTTGGCTGATGAAAAGTTGGCACCTTCAAATTTGAAGGCAATCAAGAATGCAATGTGACGAGCATTGGCAATCAAGAATGTAAATATCTGAGAGAGCCATGTGAGTGAGAGTTGCTTCGGAACACGCAGCCAGGAGAAGGGAATTCTAATTATTATATTCTGTCCAAGGGCACAACGGCCACTTGCCGCAAAAGGTTTGGATTTTTTTAGGGGGCAATACGGACACACAGTAGGGGGATGCCACAGGGACGTTCAAGACATTATCAAGCGCTTGTCAAATTGTGAATGAGAGACTGATGAAGGGTGTGCTGCCTGTGCAAGAAACAAAGCAGAGCTCATGCCTTTCATGTAACTTCTTTCAAATGATCATTAGAGTCGCATCATGCAGCCTTAGAATGTATACAAAATCTAAACATATAGCCCAACATTTGTATCACAACTAAAGTTGCATAAATAACTCTGAATTAAGCATATAGGAGGACCTGTTTCTTTGTTAACCACATGTGCACACGCCCTCAGAAAACGTTTGGAGAAAACAGCCTTTCTATTTTGTTCAATTGTATTCTTCATACTATAAAATAATGCCACGGAAATCTAAGCAAATCTTTTTATTTAACTAGGCAAGTCAGTTAAGAACAAATTCTTATTTACAATGACGGCCTACCCCGGCCGATGCTGGGCCAATTGTGCGCCGCACTATGGGACTCCCATTCATGGCAAGATGTGATGCAGCCTGGATTCGAACCAGGGACTGCAGTGACGCCTCCTGCACTGAGATGCAATGACTTAGACCGCTGCCACACTCGGGATAAATTAACTAGTGTAGCCCACAGCCAGATCAGGGCTTAACATAAGGACAACTCAGAGTATGCTATTCTGTTCTTCTGAAATAGACTGCATTTTCTTCATAACATGTTTCTTTAGACCTGTCTAAAATAAATAATGGATTGATTGTGATGGTGTAGGCTAAATTTTATGGATTTATTAGACATTTTAAAATGTACAGTGCATTGGAAATTATTCAGACCCTTTCATTTTCCACATTTTGTTACGTTTACAGCCTTATTCTAAAATGTATTACATTTATTTACACATCAATCTACACATAATACCCCATAACAACAAAAGCGAAAACAGGGTTTTTAGAAATGTTTGTAAAAATATGATTTGGAAAGGCACACACCTGTCCATCGAAAGTCCCACAATTGACAGTGCATGTCAGAGCAAAAACCAAGCCATGAGGTCAAAGGAATTGTCCGTAGTGCTCCAAGACAGGATTGTGTCGAGGCAAAGATCTGGGTAAGGGTACCAAAAACTTTCTGCAGTATTGAAGGTCCCCCAGAACACAGTGGCCTCCATCATCAGAAGTTTGGAACCACCAAGACTGTTCCTAGAGCAACTTTTGCCAAACTGAGCAATTGGGGGAGAAGGGCCATGGTCAGAGAGGTGACCAAGAACCTGATGGTCAATTTAACAGAGCTCCAGAGTTCCTCTGTGGAGAGGGTAGAACCTTCCTGAAGGACAACCATATCTGCAGCACTCCACCAATCAGGCCTTTATGGTACAGGTGCCAGATGGAAGCCACTCCTCAGTAAAAGGCACGACAGCCCGCTTGGAGGCACCTAACGGACTCTTAGACCATGAGAAACAAGATACTCTGGTCTGATGAAACCAAGCTCTTTTGCCTGAATGGCAAGCGTCACATCTGGAGGAAACCTGGCACCATCCCTACGGTGAAGCATGGTGGTGGCAGCATCATGCTGTGGAGATGTTTTTCAGCGGCAGGGACTGGGAGACTAGTCAGGATCGAGGGAAAGATAAACGCAGCAAAGTACAGAGAGATCCTTGATGAAAACCTGGTCCAGAGCGCTCAGGACCTCAGACTGGGGCGAAGGTTCACCTTCCAACAGGACAATGACCCTAAGCACAAAGCCAAGAAAACACAGGAGTGGCTTCGGGACAAGTCTCTAAATGTCCTTGAGTGGACCCGTCAGAGTCCGGACTTGAACCTGATCGAACATCTCTGGAGAGACCTGAAAATAGCTGTGCAGTGACACTACCCATCCAACCTGACAGAGCATGAGAGGATCTGCAGAAAAGAATGGAAGAAACTCCCCAAATACAGGTGTGCCAAAATTGTGGCGTCATACCCAAGAAGAATTGAGGCTGTAATCGCTGCCTCAAGTAGAGTGAAGGGTCTGAATATTTATGTAAATGTGATATTTCAGTTTTTAATTTGTAATACATTGGCAAAAAATTCTAAGAAACTGTTTTTGCTTAGTCATTATGGGGTATTTTGTGTCGATTGATGAGGGGGGGGGTATCATACATTTTAGAGTAAGGCTGTATCGTAACAAAATGCTGAAAAAGTCAAGGGGTCTGAATACTTTCCAAATGCACTGTAGATGTTTTAAAGGTCTGCATCGGTGGTTTGTAGGTTATGCGCGGAAGCCAGCATATGCTAAATGTGTTTATGTTAATTAATGGTAAATTACTGTGAGGCCGGAAATTATTTGCTCGACAATCACAGGCTGACAAAATGTCATGACCGCTACAGCCCTTCATACAAGGAGATGAGGACTGAAATGCATGACGACGACTTGCTCCCTGACCTAATGCCAGATTCTCACACCCTCTTTAACAATCTCAATCTTGGCGACTCCTTGTGATGTGTGTCTTTAAGATACAATTTTATCAGCATGTTATTATCACTAATTAACATGCTCTCATCATATCATATTCATCATACTGCCATTTCGTAACTCTCAATACTTTACTTGAGAAGTGTTGCTCGTACATTTATACTTCATGTATGGATATAAGTACATGACCTGAAAAGGATCTACCTTGGATCAAAACATTACCACTTATTAAAGGTGCGGTGTTTTAGTTTCTAAGGTTTTAAAGAAAAGGGTCTCCACAAGAATAAGATATCTGCAGAGACTTCCAAGTAAGTGGGTTGCCCATTATAATAAGCATCAGTCGTATGCTTCCCACATGTTCAAATTGATGTTTCCAAGTCCATGCATTGTCGCCTTCTCTGTAAACCAGTCAGTTCTAATTACCCACGTCCCCCTGCAAAGTAGAACACGTTTAGAGTCCCACCGTAAACCGCATATGGTAATATGCTTTCAACACGGGTGTGCTATATAAATTGTGTTTGAGAAGAGAGGGTTTGCGGTTGCCTCGCCAGACCTTCGGGAAGGGGTGCTGCTGCGGTCGAATGTACGTTTACAGATGGGGCGGTGGGAGGGGGGTCTTAAAACGGTGCCCTGAGAAAACTGTTTTCCCAGCTTGGAGTGGGAGAGCCTGAGTTAAGTGTAGGAAATGACACAAGCCGCCTTGCTTTTCCAGCGGCTCTGCCACATATGGCATCAATATGGCCTTGGAGCGTTGTGCCGCTGGGAGCGGGTCTGAACCCCAACGCCTCTGCCACCTCGCCAATAGTCCTGATACAGCTCGGCCGCTCTAGTTTAATAGATTCTAGATGAATGCAGTGAACGTGGGAAGTGTTGATAATCATTGCAGACCATGCCAACCCCTGAGAGGATTCTCATGGATGTATATGAACAAAAGAAGAAGGTAGAGGGTAAAATGTGTTAGATGATGAGTTTCGGTGTGTGGGTCTATTCCGGTGTGGTTACTCACCTTTTACGACTTTACGAAATGTTTATTGCTTTGGTCACACTAAATCGGTGAACACAGAACTATAATCAGATCGTCATTGTCAAACTGTAACGTACAATAATACTTAAAAAAAATAATAATAATAATATGTTGTTATGACTAGAGACTGGCTTGGATTACACTACTTGTCTAGGCATAATTCCTGTACTGAGACCCAAACCATACAGACAAGAAACTCAAGTCTCACTGACCAATCCTAGATGAGAATGTTCCAAAATACTAATGATGAATAGCATTAAACCAGACATCCAAGAGCATCTCTCTGGCTGAATATTCATAAACACCTGCCTTTCCAGGGGAACAGCGTTGGGTTTAACAATGTGGGAAAGCTGCTTCAAAGTGATGGGAAGAGGATATGATGGCATGCCTGTGTGTGTGGGATGTTAGAAGTAACAGGTTGTAAGAAAAGGTCTTGTAACAGCATTTGGGGATTTTCTTTTCCCACACGCAGAACTAAAAAAACAACCATTGTTAGGAGGCAACACAATGCGCTTTGAAGTTCTTAGTTGAAGGCCTCCCCACACAAATCATCAAGATGTCCTTCACCAGCCATCAATGGGACTCGTAGGCACGAGTGCAATCTCCAGTTCTGGGATGATATGACTTCTGTCGAGAGGCCCATCTATCACGATGAAACAAATGCGTCTCATTACCGAGCATACAGTACATCCCAGCAAGGGCAATTTTGCTTCCTCAAAACGTGTGGGAGTTTTTAATATTGTGGAGTGGAGATTGTGTCATCGTGGGACCTTTTTGGCTTTTCATCAATCTGCCATTTTCCCCACACCCCCACCCTCAGTAAATGGAGGTGTACGAAGTAACATAACAAAACTCATTAGACTTTTTTTTTGGTTTTCAGATCAGTTCTCGCCTCATGAGGAAATCCCACTTGACAGAGGAGATTCTTCCCTGGCGCTGTGTTATGAAAGCTTTGTGATTGTTATAAAAGTCTCTTTCAAGTGATTCTTATGTAAGCTTTTTTCTCAAATGTAATATCAAAGTTAGCATTTGTTCAGTTGGCAGTAACTCGGTCAGGAGCTTTTGTTTTTCTGATGTTTTCACAAATCTCTTCAAATCATTTCAAAAACCACACCGGCACAAATCTTTCTATCGTGATCAGCAAATTAATATATTTTCATGATGACAAAATACAGTAAGTTACAATTTTACAAAATGTGCATTGATGTCGAACAAAATGTGCTAAAATGCTCCAACCCTCATTCCCCCTTGGCCCCATTGTGGTTTTAGTTAGAGGTTAGGGTTAGAGGTGGGACTACAGTCCTTCAAAACTTAAGGATACATTCTAATACCATTCTCACATTGAAGACCCCAGGTCACTATGTCACCGTCAACATAAATGTCAACAAGACAGGGGCATTGAGTACCGACAACAGGAAGAGATAGCTTCCCATTGACAGACTGAGAACACAACTTCCAACTTTACTCCTCTTTGTATGATACTTTTCCTATCACCATGTGGTGGAAAATTGGCCCTCGAATGAGAAGGATTATGATACCTTATAAAAAATGACCCGCATCTGGACAAAGGAAGATGGAGAGGGGCTACCGATGAGGGGGTGGGGATTTCTTATCCTAAAAAACATCTGGAGAAGCAATCTGGTGCAAGTAAGCAGGCAGCGACTCATTGCCCACCCAATAAATAACAAAAGTAAAAGAATCACACACAATCTGCATTTTTTGGGGGACAGTTCTACAAGACCCTGAATTAGACTGAGCAGGAAAAAACGGCTTTGTGAGAACATTGTGGTTGCCTCGACGCTCCCCAGGAAGTGTTCACATATGTGGGTACATTTTAGAATGTGTTTGATGCTTGTCACACATCAGTATGTGCATTGTGTGTGCTAGCTTGAATGTGTTTGTGTACAGTATATGTGTGTATGAGTGTGTGTGTGTGTGTGTGTGTGTGTGTGTGTGTGTGTGTGTGTGTGTGTGTGTGTGTGTGTGTGTGTGTGTGTGTGTGTGTGTGTGTGTGTGTGTGTGTGTGTGTGTGTGTGTGTGACAATCGGTGCTGTTTAAGATGAGGGAGGAATGATATTTATTTATTATGAGCATGGCCTTATTTCTATTACATCATATTGGATGACTGTCATTCATATTCCATTCACGCAGCGCAATGTAACATTGATATGTTTAAGCTACTACATGATACTCGAATAGTCCCTATACCCATCATGATGTTACTACAACCTAGCCAATGAATGAAAGGTTCAGGCTGTATCACAACTGGCCATGATTGGGAGTCCCATAGGGCGGCGCACAACTGGCCCAGTGTCGTTCAGGCTTGGCCAGGGTAGGCCGTCATTGTAAATAAGAACTTATTCTTAATTGCCTAGTTTAATAAAAATATGTAATAAAAAAGAGGTTAAGAGAAAAATGACACATGGACAGACAGTGACACATTCAATACCGGCTTGCACACTCTTGTGTCCATCTAGCTGATAGAGGGTGTAATCATTAGTCCAAAAGTTACAAATGAGAGTTTCTATAGGACAAATCCAGGTATGTTTACCCCGTTTTGTTCCATTTGCTACAGTTTAAGATTTCAACAGAATCGGCGCAATGAATACACCCCTGATCACTCACAAACACAGAACTCAGCCACATATTATTTGCATGATCACTTTTCTTGTTGTATATTTAATTGCTTCTCACATCTACCCTCTCTCCTCCTCTCACCTTTTCCCTTCGCTTGTAGACTTCAATGCACAATACAACAGCTGTCTGTGATAGCCATATCCAGCTAGCTAAAATAGCACCCCTCTCTGTTTGAACCGGTGTTTGAGTAGGCTAAACTACCTGAAAGTGAAATTATATGTACTGTATATACGAAATATAGCTAGCTCTCTCTCTCTCTCTCTCTCTCTCTCTCTCTCTCTCTCTCTCTCTCTCTCTCTCTCTCTCTCGCCTCACCTTAATTTTGGATGAAATTAATTTGTTATAAACTGCAGTGCTAGCTAGGTGTAGCTTATGCTTTCAGTAATAGATTCATTCTCTGATCATTTGATTGGGAAAGGGAAAGGTGGATACCTAGTTATTTGTACAACGGAATGCATTCAACTGAAATGTGTCTTTCGCATTTAACCCAACTCTGAATCAGAGAGGTGCGGGGGGCTGCCATAATCAACATCCATGTCTTCAGGGGCCCAGGGAACAGTGGGTTAACTGCCTTGCTCAGAGGCAGAATGACAACGTTTTACCTTGTCAGCAAGGGGATTTGATCCAGCAACCTTTCAGTTACTGGCCCAAAGCTCTAACCACTATGGGTGGACAACATGTTAGTTTATGCTGCAAGAGCTCTGCTAGGTTGGAGGACATATTTTGGAAGCTGTCATAATTACTGTGTAAGTGTAAATCAATTATTTGGTAACACGTGAATATCTTTAGTATAGTTTTATCTAAAAAGGATAACTTTTTAAATGTTTCACAAAAATAATCTTCTGAAATTCACTCAGGAGGATGGTCCTCCCCTTCCTCTGAGGAGCAGCCTCCACTGGTGTGTGTGTGTGTGTGTGTGTGTGTGTGTGTGTGTGTGTGTGTGTGTGTGTGTGTGTGTGTGTGTGTGTGTGTGTGTGTGTGTGTGTGTGTGTGTGTGTGTGTGTGTGTGTGTGTGTGTGTGTGTGTGTGTGTGTGTAGGTGTGTAGGTGTGTAGGTGTGTGTGCACACGTGTGTCTACATAATGTGCGTGTATGTGTCTATGTCTGTGTGTGTGTGTGTATGTTCCAGTTTACAACCGTGCCTCCTCGTTGCACTCTCATGTCGCCCCCCCAATGGGTCTCCTATCTTGGCTCGCTCCCCCATATTTCCTCTTGTCCACACCACAAAGTGGCCCGTCTCCCTGGGACGCTACAGCCGGCAACACATCTGAGAATAGAGGGATGCACCGCCATTGTGATAAAGCAAGCCGGCACACTGTCACCTTCTCCAGGGACACTCAAGTTCCTCTCTGAAGCAGACATAGCTACTTGTTTGTGTTGTTTTTCCATGCAGATAGGGCTTTAGGTAAACAGCATATTGCCTGCTTAGGTTGGCACCAAGATGGTTTGTTAATTATAATTTCCATGCCAAGCATACAATCATGTGGTAATTAGTGTTGGAGCTTAGAATTGTGATATGGCTCTGAATATAATGTATTTTTAGTTATCATTATTGCCAATATTATTAGTAGTAGAAGTAGTAGAATTAGGCCTAGTGGTAATAGTAGTGATAATATTAGTAGTTGTAATATAGTTATAAATTGCGTAGCCCTACGGGTAGGAAAAAGACAGATTTCCACTAGCAATGTCCTGGCACACTTTAATCACTATTCAGCCCTTCCATCTTATTTGCATCTAAGTTGAGCAGTAACTCCCTGCTCCAGTCTTTCAGCTATACCTCAGCAGCAGCAGCATCTCCTCTCGTCATCTCCTCTCCCCAGCTGTGGTGAGTGTTACCAGTCACCAGTCACCAGGCCCCAGCGGTTGAGGAGAGAGATGGCAGATGGCATGGGCCTAGGGGGAATTCGGACAGGTTCACCTCTTGAGGTGAGGAGTTCCCAGGTGGAGCTGGCAGGGGGGAGAGGGGGAGACCTGGCGAGTGGCGGGCTCCCCTCTACATCTATCAGGGCAGGGTGTTAATGAGAGAGGGGAAGGGAGAGAACCCAGGGAGGGGGGAAGAGAGAGAGAACGAGACAGGAGAGGGAGGGAGGTGGCGCATATCACTAACAGTGACAAACGATCGGATTAAGTGAAGCACAGGTGAAAGAGAGCGCTGAAGAGGTAGGAGGGGAAGAGAGAAGTAGAAAGGAGGTGACATATTAGCAACGGTGATCAATAAAAAACAACAGGAGAGGGAAAGTTCAAGCGGAAAGTGGTGGAGCACCAAAAGAGGGTTCCTCAGGGTGCAATAGAAAGGAATATGGAGAGATCATGTGGTTTGCGGTGAGGGAATGTGCTCAAACTAAATCAGGGAAAAAATGCCATATGATTAGAAATTAGCACTAAATACCGTATTCTGAGCAGGTCTTTCCCCAGGAGTGACTATACCGCGCATTTCTCCCATCATCCTTCACTCTTCCTGCCGATCTGTCTCAGTCTGGGCTCCGACCTTACTCCGCAGAACATTACACATGCATAATGGGATCTCAGGGAGGTGGCTGAGGGAAAGAGGACGCGCTTCATACATATTTGATAAAACATGAGAGGGACCAAACGGAGGTCGCCAGGAGATAGCAAAGGCCATCAATATTGTATCAGACTTCCACATGTATTGTTCATAGAGGGACCGTCAAGGGACTTTGGGTCCTCTTTTTTTTCTTCCAAATTTAAGGGAAGTTTGAAAAAAGTTTGAAGTCAGTGTTCTGTTGCTCTTTTCCCAACGCAAATAAATATTGTATTTTTTGTATCTGAACTCCAACACTATTCGAAGCAGTAGTTATACTGTGTGCCACCAAAACAAATCTAGGCCCCAATAAGTATGAAAATTATTTACATTGATCCAGACCATTGTTCTTAGGACACCCCCCCACATGTAAACAATTAGTGCAGAGTAGATGGTTTCTTCCATGCCTGATGTTCCATTGTTTTAAACTATTCTGTATGCAAGCATTTAATACAGTAATATTTAGAAATAGTTGCAAAAGCATAATAGGTTTTATTATCAAGGGGGAAATACTGCCCCACTGTGTATCAAGCTATGAATAGAATATTACATTGCAAGACACCATGTATATCTTAATATTTTAATATTTTATTGGTCTTTGTAATAGTAATTTGCACAGTAACTAAAAACACAATTAAATATTGAAAAACTCACGTTGATAAATGTTGACAAATTATTAAATTCTGCATTTCTACATTTAATGCATTATAAATGATATCTGTAATATGCACAGTGCCTTGAGCTAGAACAACAAAAAGTGGCTAATCCACTGCACTAACAAATGAGGCACATAGAGTTAAGTAAGATTCAATTCCAAATTAAATAGCCTTTGGGAAGATTATCATAACTATTTATTTTGTCTTCTGATCTGAATCTTACTAATATTCAGCTATTATTCGGCAACAAATCTTTATATCAACTAATTTCAGCAAACAGTAAAATTGTCCTTTTCTCTCTATGAATCAATGTAACAGTTATTATTTGCCCCTGTGTATCATACTCATGACACAGTTGTCCTATAGTCCAAGTATTGTTAAACTATTATGATGTGAAAGTTGTGATATTCATTAGTCATTTTTTTATCTGTTTTCCTTACTCATACTTTAGGCTTCAGCGTAACAAATGTAGCACACAATTTATGCTGGGCCATGAAGGAATAAACGTTTTACCTGTCTCAGTTGTGGGTGTAGTATTGCAGTCAATTCCCTGTCATGTTCCTGAAAGGAATCGAAAGGCGCACTATTTTATCTGCAGTACGTTCACCTGGTCCTTCTGGGTAATTGGAGTTTATTTTAGTTCCTCTCCGCTGAGAAATGAGAGTGCTCTGCCAAATGGAGACCATTTACACTAAATCTCTCCTTTCGCTGATTGTGAAAGATACACATGTATCACACAAGGTGCAGTGAAACCGGGAACCCTGGGGTAATAAGGTCTTTAAGAGGGCAGTATGCAGCTCTCTCACCTGGTTTAAATCAGCACACACACACACACACACACACACACACGTTCACTCCCGCTCACACATGTCCACCCATGATCCCAGAGACACACACACACACACACGTCTCTCTGACCATTATTGCACTGACAGCAGTTGAGCGATAAACCATCTCTACTCCACTGTTTACTCTAAATGTGATATATTGAATCAGTGATATCTAGTATAGATAGTTATAACACAAATATCTGACATAAATAGAATGTATTTTCAATGATAGGCAAAATCGAAACATTCTTCCATAAAAGTGATGAAATAGGGAAGTCAATACAAAGTCCTGAATTTGCTTTGTTGAAATGGGTTGGTTAGTGTTCACACATTTGTTTTTGTCAAGTTACTGTAACAAATCTATATGTTACATATGTATGGGAAATGTAGGGGATATGTAGGGGAGAAATACAACTTCTTAGCCCCAATTGACTGTGTCTGTCTAGTTTTTTTTATCATACTGATAGTTTCATGACAGACTCCTACATGTTAAAGCCAAATGTCTTCAACGGCATACTTGAAGAGTCTGAGAAAAAACTACATCCATAGGAAAACTAACACTCAGTTAGCATGAACAAATAGCCTAACGACACTTAGATTTACAACAGCAAAACTTTTGTGCAGTAAGAAATGAAAGGCTGGAAGATCATGTTTTATTGATTGATTTGTTAGATCCGATTATAATTAGCCATTTAAATGATGGTGCTACACTGGGAGCCATAACACCAGGTGCTTCATGCCTCTTTCTGTTACACATGTACAAAACCTTCGGATCTCACAGATTGGTCTGTGGTTTACATTGCCTCTGTTATCCCAACAATAAAACACAATGTTCTGCCATGTTCAAATACCAATGAAGTCGGGGATAAGGTGCTAAACGTACAGTACATCTGTCATCAGATCACATCAGGGTGATTTTATTGACACCAGGCCTATTTGTTGTTGACTAGCTTGAGAACTAGTCAGCCACTCTTATTTGGCACCGGTGTGTGCTGAACTGTGCAAATACATGTGCGTACGTGTTTCTATGAAATAAACATGAAAAAAGTTAAAGTTGCAAATTACAAAAAAAAAATACCAAAAAAAATACCATATTTGGTCAAGTCAAAAATGAAGCAGCATTCAATATTGCTGTTATTTGCTGTCCCCGGGCATGCTCTAATATCATTGACTGGGTCCAATGCTTCACAGTACAGGCTTAAACACCATTACACAAGGGCTAAAAAGACACAGGAGGATATTGGGGACAGGATCCAACGAACAGAGCTCCAAACACCTGCATGTGAGATGTCATTACCCCCAGAAGAGAGTCGGTGGGGCGGAGCCTGAATGAAGTGTACACAGGAAAACGTGCAAGGTGACTCATTTGAAAAGCATGTATAACTTAGAAGGAACCGGAAACTCTGCTCAAGTGTTTGCTCAACATTGTCAAAACAAATCTTCAATGCATAATGCAGAAACATCCATTTATAATTCCTTGAAGAACAGCGGAAGGAAATCAAATAAAAAGAGGACAATCAAGTAATAGCTACTGCAGTTGAATGGTAAGTCCACAAAGAAGTAAACACATAAAGGCTACTTCCTATATGCCTGTCATACTATTGCAATTTTCTATTCATTCTTTTCTCCCTGTGTATTTATCAAAAAAGTATAATTTTGCACATTGTCTGACGTGATGACAATTATGTAAGATGATGAACTCATGTTATATTCCACAAAAAATACTTAGATAAATTGAACTATCAAAGCTGATGTGGCTTACTTATCATGACTATAATCCATTAAGTAGACAAGACATTTGAAATGTTCATACTCAACAAAAGCAAAAATATATATATTTGGTCCCTACTTTGGCCCTCAGATCTTCAGCTCAAACTCTGGTCACTGGCGCCATCTAGTGTGTGTATCTTCCCTACTACTTATTATCCCATTTACAGAATAACCATTTGCATCCAAGTCCACTGGCTCTACAATGTTAATGATACGGATTAAGATAAACAATTCATATGGTTTCCATGTACAATTTGACAGTTAAATAAAAAGTAAGACAGTAAGCCTGCTTTTATTCAGCCTTTTTTGAACGTCCTATATTATTGTCATTATTTTCGTTAAACTTTTATAGAATAATGTCATTAACATTACATCTTCATTAACTTTCAATCATAGGGTTTAGAAATGATTTATCTTCTACATTCAAACTGCACATTATTCTGTAACTTTTATCGTTGTAATACTCAACTATGGTCACCTGACAGAAGCGCATCCCCATCAATCTTTGGCTGTCTGATATTAGTGGAGAAGCTTCTGCTTTTTCTTCTATCAAATTAGAAGCTTGATCGTATGATATAGCTGCCTCATTGTGAACACCATCATTGTTTTGCGAATAACTAGAGAGAAGAAAAACTCATATAAATAAGATGTAATTGTTTATGAAATATATAATTGTTTTGCGTTTAATAATACTCTACAGCCTTGTGAAAAAGTGTAACTTGTCAAAAAGGTGTAACTTTTTTAAACTGTCAAACATGGGCTCTTAATGTGACGTTGTCGTAAACGTTCTGGACACAGAATATTATCGGCAGTGGTCCTGTCACTGCAGCATGCACAACAGATTACTGAGGGGACCGTATATTATGTACATCTATGAGTGGACTTTCATGTGGAGTGGCGGACGTTTAAACGGTCAATATTCACGAGCAATGTCTGAAGGGACAGTTATGGTACAAGCCCTGTGCTTTGCTTTAGATGTATCGTTTTGATATGTGGATCAACAACTACAGTGAGGTCTACTTTGGATTATAATAAAACTACATCTGCTGCCGAGAGACGAGATTCTACAACTAAACCAAATACTACCCCTAGCAATAATAGCGTCAATGCACCACCGGTAAGGTTGACATCTACAATTACAGCAAAGCCCAAGGTACGGACTACCACTACTAGACCACCCAAAACGTCCACCACCGCCAACTATAGCTTCAACATTGAAGTTTTAAATGAGGGTAACGACAGGAAAGGGGAAAAAATAGTATGGAACAAAGAACCTGATGATGAACACACTGGAATTAGGTGAGCATTCAAATGTATTTGCTGATGTAAAATGCAGGTCAACTGCTGAAATAATTGTTATATCAATATAATGCATATTAAAGTATTAATGTGTTATTATAGGCCTATACATTGTACATTATATATATTTGCCGACATTTTTAATGATCTCATGTGTCTTTATAAAATTGTGATATGACTGGAAAATGGCACAGCCCCATTGGTTAAAAAGCACCTCAATCTTTATCTTTCAGTTCTTACATGGAAAACATGTATACTATGAATACTGTCCATCAGGTTATTTGACAAACAACTCAGAAAACACACATTGAAAACTGACATGATAAATGACAATAGTGTGAATCACAATGCAGGGAAAACATGACTGACAGGGTGGTTGGTATGTCCATTCTGCATAGCTGTGGTCTTAAAAACCAAGTCCAGGGGGTTGGTTCTACATTCCCACCTCTGTGTGGTGAAGTGTTTAGCCGGGGTTATCAGGTGGTGATGGAAACCGGCTGTGTCTGCTAACTCCATTCAGTACCAAGTCACCGCAGTTCTGCATAGCCAGTGAATGTGTTGTATAGTCCTAATTACGGACGTCATACTTTCACATTTCACAATGTTCGTCGTTGTTCATGAGATGGTTTGCCTTTTGTAGCCAAGCGGTAGTAAAGAAGCATAAAAAGATATGAAAGAAAATCAAGAAACCCAAAGTCCTGCCAAAGAAGCGCAAGGCCAGTGGGCGCCCTTCGCTGCTAGTGAAGCCAGTGGGACATATGTATGGGAGAATACATGTATACATATACAGTATACGAATGAGGTTCACCCAGTGGTGTGGCCCTAATAGCAGTATTGAGATCTCTATTTCCCTACTGTGCAAAACGCAGTGCAACATGATCGACATCTGACATTCACAGCATTGCTTGATGGCACATAGTTACAGTACTAGTGGTGGTAGAGCAAAAACAAAAATGTTCCCTGGCTTAAATAGTTGTTGTGCTTGCACCTGTTCTCCAGTGACTGACCTAGTCTTCTGTAGTATTTCCTACCCATCTCTCTCTCTCTCTCTCTCTCTCTCTCTCTCTCTCTCTCTAATGAAAGCATTGTTGACATGGGTTCAATATATTTGGAATCACTTCACTAGTTCAGTAGATAACTTGGCTACATGGCATGGGACACCACAGGCTAGGCTGCGATCAACAGTAGTTTTAAACAATTAAGTCTTGGAGCAGTGCAGCGCTTTCCTTTCAATGAACACAGTGGAGAGATCCAGCAGGCCTCTAAGGCAAAATGGTATTATGGTTTTAAGAGAGACCACTGGCAGCACTGGCACAGGAAGTGGTGTTTAGAGGGCCAGTCGACCAGGCTCAACTCCTCAGACAATTAGCCCCTGTCTGCTCCTCTCATGGAAACGCAGTAAAAACTGAGGAAGTCTCTCTCTTTTTCTCGCTCTTACGCTCTCTTTCTTGTGAACCCTGCTGCTCTCCCTCTCGCTTCCTCACTTTCCCTATCATTGCCTATCATGCTCATATAAGCCTTGTAGAATTGCACTCTCTCAATACCCATGTAAAGGCATCAAATTCAGCCTGTAATGCTAGTGTTTATGGACGGTGGGCTTTTTATATAATAGATGCATAAGTAACCATTGGTTCCCACTCCTTCTCTGGTGGTCAATAATGTTTCCCTCTTTCACCATATGACAATCTCATTCTCCGTGTCTGTCAGAGTGCCCTCATCTGGGGCTGGAGTCTCTGAGAGTGAAGGACACACTGCCTGCCTGCCTGCCTGCCTGGGCGTTGAGGATGGGGACATCTACGATGGGACGTGGTGTGCCCAGTATGAGGATAAGAAAGAATGGCTGGAGGTGGACGCCCGTCGACCCACACGCTTCACCGGGGTCATCCTGCACGGACGCAGCTCAATCTGGAGGTCAGTGCAGGTTTTTGTTCCACCCCAGCACTAACACTTCTGATTCAATTAATCACAAAGTTGCACTCACTGTGCAGTGATTTAGCCATTGCATAGATTTGTATGTATTGTAAATGTTGCATGGACATCACTAAAGAGTTGCCCCGGTCTTTCCTAACAGTTGGGATTTCTCACTCACCATATGTGCTGTTCAGTAATGATACCCTGGTCTGGAAGACAGCTATGAATGGGACTAAAGAGGTGGTGAGTTGATTCAATACAATATATTAAAATATGATATGTAGTAACCATAATCTATTGCCTTCTTTCCATTACTTTTACTGCAACATTTGGATATTCCACACATTTTAATCTCTTGAATATCTTACTATTCGGTTCCTCATGATCCAGTTGTCAAGTTGTGTTTCATTATGTGGTCCAGTGAGGTATTATATCTACCATGCTCTGACATCATTGACCAATGACATTCTACTGCCGCTGGCCTATTTACACTGTA
The DNA here is from genome assembly GCF_002021735.2 of Oncorhynchus kisutch. Lineage (NCBI taxonomy): Eukaryota > Metazoa > Chordata > Actinopteri > Salmoniformes > Salmonidae > Oncorhynchus > Oncorhynchus kisutch. The sequence goes on from NC_034192.2 coordinate 38,029,922, forward strand.
ATGGAGACTGTGGCTATTGGCAAGCTGATCATGGCCCTGTCAGTGGTTCTTTTGGAAAATGTGCCCTGGCCAAAGCTGACTCCACTGTGCCAACCTTGCCAACTGTGTCAAACTTGCCAACTGTGCCAACTGTGCTAACCCAGCCTACTCTCCATGGGCATGCGGTGGCAGATTGCACCATCTAATTACCAGTCTGTGGCACTGGTTTGGCAAAGGTGCAGAGGGGAAATGTGACTGGCAGAGAGATGTACACTGAGTGTACAAAACATTAGGAACACCTTCCTAATGTTGAGTTGCACCCTATTTTTCCTTCAGAACAGCCTCAGTTTGTCAGAGCATGGACTCTGTAAGGTGTCAAATGCATTCCACAGGGATGCGGGCACATGTTGACAATGCTTCCCACAGTTGGGTCAAGTTGGCTCCATGTCCATTGGTCGATGGACCGTTCTTGATACACACAGGAAACTTTTGAGCATGAAAAAAACAGCATCCGGTGTGCCTGGCTCCTACTACTATACTCTGTTCTAAGGCACTTACATGTCTTGCCTTGCCCATTCACCCTCGGAATGGCACACATAAACAATCCATAGCTCAATTGTCTCAAGGCTTAAAAATGCTTCTTTATCCTGTCTCGTCCCCTTCATCTACACTGGTTGAAGTGGATTTAACAGGTGACATCAATAAGGAATCATAGCTTTCACCTGGATGGTCACTTTGTCATGGAAAGAGCAGATGTTCCTAATGATTTGTACACTCAGTTTTTTAAGTAAATACAATTTATACATTTTTCATAAAACATATTTTTTATTTAAATGAATTAAGCTCTGCAGTGATTAAGTCTTGTTTTGTACACTCAGTGTTTTCCGAACTCTGACATTGTTCATTCCGATATTTATTAATTACTTTCTTTTTACTTTCTTGATTATGTGCATATTGTTTTGTATTGCTAGGATATTATTACTACGCTGTTGCTACAAACATAAGCATTTCGCTGCACCTGCAATAACATCTGAAAATCTGTGTAAATGACCAATACACTTTGATTTGATTTGATTTGTTTTACACATTTAACATAGGCCAGGCCCTGATGTTACCTCATATCCCCCTGGGAAGAAAACATTTCAATTTGCTCAACTTGCCATTGGCTGAAACATTGGCTCAATTTACCTCATGGCTATTGGCTTAACTTACCCCAAGGCAAACATTTTGACTATATTATCCCACAAAGCTACAAGGATGTGCTTTCATGTTAAGTTTAGGGACCTCATATTAAAGCTTATAATATCAATCAAATCAAAGTTTATTTGTCATGTGCGCCGAATACAACAGACCTTACAGTGAAATGCTTACTCACAGGCTCTAACCAACAGTGTGAAAAAAAGGTATGTGTGTGTATAAGTAAAGAAATAAAACAACAGTAAAAAGACATTTGAAAATAAGAATAGCAAGGTAATATACAGACACCGGTTAGTCGGGCTTATTGAGGTAGTATGTACATGTAGGTATGGTTAAAGTGACTATGCAAAATGATGAACAGAGAGTAGCAGTAGCCTAAAAAGAGGGGTTGGTTGGTGGGACACAATGCAAATAGCCCGGTTAGCCAATGTGTGGGAGCACAGGTTGGTCGGGCCAATTGAAGTAGTATGTACATGAATGTATAGTTAAAGTGACTATGCATATAAGATAAACAGAGTAGCAGCAGGGTAAAAGAGAGGTTGGGGGGGGGGACACACAATGCAAATAGTCTGGGTAACCATTTGGTTACCTGTTCAGGAGTCTTATGGTTTGGGGGTAAAAACTTGTCCTGGACTTGGCGATCCAGTACCGCTTGCCATGCAGTAGTAGAGAGAACAGTCTATGACTGGGGTGGCTGGGGTCTTTGATGATTTTTAGGGCCTTCCTCTGGCACTGCCTAGTGTAGAGGTCCTGGATGGCAGGCAGCTTTGCCCCAGTGATGTACTGGGCTGTACGCACTACCCTCTGCAGTGCCTTGCGGTCGGAGGCCGAGCAATTGCCATACCAGGCAGTGATGCAACCGGTCAGGATGCTCTCGATGTTGCAGCTGTAGAACCTTTTGAGGATCTCAGGACCCATACCAAATCTTTTTAGTTTCCTGAGGGGGAATAGGTTTGTCGTGCCCTCTTCACGACTGTCTTGGTGTGTTTGGACCATTCTAGTTTGTTGTTGATGTGGGTACCAAGGAACTTGAAGCTCTCAATCTGCTCCACTATAGCCCCGTCGATGAGAATGGGGGCGTGCTCGGTGCTCCTTTTCCTGTAGTCGACAATCATCTCCTTAATCTTGGTTACGTTGAACACATAGGTGTTCCTTTTGTCCAGGTGGGAAAGGGCAGTGTGGAGTGTAACAGAGATTGCATCATCTGGGGATCTGTTTGGACGATAAATTGGAGTGGGTCTAGGGTTTCTGGGATAATGGTGTTGATGTGAGCCATTACCAGCCTTTCAAATCACTTCATGGCTACGGACATGAGTGCCACGGGTCTGTCGTCATTTAGGCAGGTTGCCTTTGTGTTCTTGGGCACATGACTATGGTGGTCTGCTTGAAACATGTTGGTATTACAAACTCAATCAGGGACATGTTGAAAATGTCAGTGAAGACACCTGCCAGTTGGTCAGCACATGCCCGGAGCACACGTCCTGGTAATCCGTCTGGCCCCGCAACCTTCTGTATGTTGACCTGTTTAAAGGTCTTACTCACGTCAGCTATGGAGAGTGTAATCACACAGTCATCCGGAACAGCTGATGCTCTTATGCATGCCTCAGTGTTGCTTGCCTCGAAGCGAGCATAGAAGTGATTTAGCTCGTCTGGTAGGCTCGTGTCACTGGGCAGCTCGCGGCTGTGCTTCCCTTTGTAGTCTGTAATAGTTTGCAAGCCCTGCCACATCCGACGAGCGTCGGAGCCGGTGGAGTATGATTCAATCTTAGCCCTGTATTGACGCTTTGCCTGTTTGATGGTTCGTCGCAGGGCATAGCGGGATTTCTTGTAGGCTTCAGGGTTAGAGTCGCGCACCTTGAAACGGAAGCTCTACCCTTTAGCTCAGTACAAATGTTGCCTGTAATTCATGGCTTCTGGTTGGGGTATTTAAGTACAGTCACTGTGGGGGGGACGTCCTCAATGCACTTATTGATAAAGCCAGTGACTGATGTGGTGTATTCCTCAATATCATCGGAAGAATCCCGGAACATGTTCCAGTCTGTGATAGCAAAACAGTCCTGTAGTTTAGTATCTGCTTCCTCTGACCACTTTTTTATAGACCGAGTCACTGGTGCTTCCTGCTTTAATTTTTGCTTGTAAGCAGGAGTCAGGAGGATAGAGTTGTGGTCAGATTTATCAAATGGAGGGCGAGGGAGAGCTTTGTACGCGTCTCTGTGTGTGGAGGACAGGTGATCTCAAATTTTGTTCCCTCTGGTTGTACATTTAACATGTTGATAGAGATTTGGTAGAACTGATTTAAGTTTCCCTGCATTAAAGTCTCTGGCCACTAGGAGTGCCGCCTCTTGGTGAGCTGTTTCCTGTTTGCTTATTTCCTTATACAGCTGACTGAGTGCGTTCTCAGTGCCCATATCTGTTTGTGGTGGTAAATAAACAGCCACGAAAAGTAGAGCTGAGAACTCTCTAGGCAAGTAGTGTGGCCTGCAATTTATCACAATATACTGTACTTCAGGCGGGCAAAATCTAGAGACTTCCTTAGATTTCATGCACCAGCTGTTGTTTACAAATATGCACAGACCCCCCCCCCCTCTTCTTACTGGAGTGTGCTGTTCTATCCCGCCGGTGCAGCGTATATCCCGCTAGCTGAACATCCATGTCGTCATTCAGCCAAGATTCCGTGAAACATAGGATATAACAGTTTTTGATGTCCCGTTGGCAGGATATTTGTGATCGTACCTCGTCTAGTTTATCGTACAATGATTGCACGTTGGCGAGTAATATTGACGATAATGGCAGCTTTCCCACTTGCTTTCTGCGGGTCCGGACGAGGCATCCGGCTCTTCGTCCTCTGTGTTGCTTCCTTTTGCGAATAATTGATATGCCTGCCCTGTGGGGTGTTTTGGAGTATATCATCCTGCTTGTTGTTGAATTTTTTTTGTCTAATCCGAGGTGAGTGACACGCCCTGACCTTATAGAGTCTTTTTATGTCTCTATTTGGTTTGGTCACGGTGTGATTTGGGTGGGCATTCTATGTTCTGCTTTCTATTTTTTTGTATTTCTATGTTTTGGCCGGGTATGGTTCGGGTATGCTCTGCGCACTGTGTCTCTGGTGCGTCTGCACAGCCCAGTGCGTCCTGTGCCAGCGCCCCGCATTTGCAGGGCGAATATACCATCCAGCCAGGGCGGGTTGTGCAGGCTCTGCACTCAAAACCCCCAGTGCGCCTCCACGGCCCAGTGTATCCGGTGCCTCCGCAAAGAACCAAACCTCCTGTATGTCTCCCCAGCCTGGTGGGCCCTGTGGCAGCCCCACGCACCAGGCTGCCTATACGTCTCCTCCCACCAGTGATTATCCATGGCACGAAGCCTCCAGTGATGATCCATGTCACGAAACCGCCAACAACGGCCTCCAGTCCGGAGCCTCCAGCGATGATCCCCAGTCCGGAGCCTCCAGCGACGGTCCCCAGTCCGGAGCCTCCATCGACGGTCTCCAGTCCGGAGCCTCCAGCGACGGTCTCCAGTCCGGAGCTTCCAGCGACGGTCTCCAGTCCGGAGCCTCCAGTGACAGTCCCCAGTCCGGGGCCAGCAACGAGGGTCCGCAGTCCGGGGCACGCAACGAGGGTCCCCAGTCCGGGGCGCGCAACGAGGGTCCCCAGTCCGGGGCCCGCAACGAGGGTTCCCAGTCCGGGGCCCGTGAAGAGGGTCCCCAGTCCGGGGTCGGCGACGAGGGTCCCCGCACCAGAGGCGCCACCAAAGTGGGGTGAGCTAGAGGTGGAGCGGGGTCTACATCCCGCACCAGAGCCGCCACCGCGGATAGATGCCAACAAGGACCCTCCCCTATAGGTTCAGGTTTTGCGGCCGGGGGGGTGGGGGGGGGGGGTTACTGTCACGCCCTGACCTTAGAGAGCCTTTTTATGTCTCTATTTGGTTTGGTCAGGGTGTGATTTGGGTGGGCATTCTATGTTCTGTTTTCTATGTTTTTGGTTTTCTATGTTTTGGCCGGGTATGGTTCTCAATCAGGGATAGCTGTCTATCGTTGTCTCTGATTGGGAATCATACCTCGGCAGCCTTTTTCCCTTCTGTCATTGTGGGAAGTTGTCTTTGTTAGGGGCACTATATTCTTTGTAAGCGTCACGGTCGTTTTTGTTATTTCTTGTTTTGTTGGCGACATTTTAACAAATAAAAGAAAATGTACGTTTACCACGCTGCACCCTGGTCTCATTCCAACGACGGCTGTGACAGTGAGTGATCGCTGTCCTGATATCCAGAAGCTTTTTTCTGTCGTAAGATACAGTTGCAGAAACATTATGTACAAAATAATTTACAAATAGCACAGCCATCTCCTCCGTGCTGGTCCTATTTAATAAGTTGTCAACAGTGGCACACTACATCCGCATCAATCCACAGACCTGGTACTAGAATGGGACTATGTCCTGGAGCTGAGGTTCTGGCTTGTACCCTCCCAGGTATGTCCACCATCATCATCACAATATCTTCACAACACTAGCTTAACACTCAGGAAGCATAACCTCAACAACATTCAAATGTAACCATTGAGCTTTTCCATTATGTTGTGTCATTTCACTCCTGTAGATCCCAACAACATCTAAGTTTGGCAGCAGACAGAGTAAGGCACCCAGGACAAACTGGACTTCAGACACCACAACTACAAGGAGATGAGGAAAGTAAGTCCTGAAGTAGAGACCTTCAACACTCATCCATAGACTACTGGTGTAGTTTGAGGGTTATTTAGTTGGTGGATGGATGACTCTCTATGTAGACAAACACTGAATGAAGACGGGTTAATATTTTGCAAATATAGTTCTGCATTCATAACCAAGTAGGAAGGTGGTATTCGGTTGGGAAAAATCCACTTGAATGCCCATCCAACTGGCAATAACAAGTGGGAAACTTGTCTATCATCCCTGAGCTCCGATTTCTCCCACATGTTGACCTCTGACGTCACCTACTACGGAAATGACCTCGATAAACAGCCTTTTTGACAGTAATTTTTTTTTTTAAACATAACATTATTTATAAAAAGCAATCTATTCATTTTTTTTTAACACTATCATTTGTTTACAAGCATGTTAGCTGTACTTTTAGTTTATGGTTGCCCATTAATCAATTGATGTTTCTCAACGAGGTCAAAGCATTTGAATACATCCAACTGGTATTTATGACTGGTAATTACCACCTTTCCACTTGGTTATAAACTCAGCTTAGGTCGTGTTTCCCTGCTTAGAAGTTGCATGCATCAACCAATGGTTGCATGCCATATCATCGACTGTGTCATCCGGCACCAGATTGCTATAACATATGACGTGGTTAGATTAAAAATACCTTTTGGGGACAAGAGCCCTCTATACATCTCTATGGAACTGACCATATTCACAGCCATATATCTGTTGCGTTCCACTGCTTAGACTTTGCATGCATCAACCATCGGTTGCATTGTGTGCCACATCATTGACTGTGTCAATGACTGACAGATTGCTATATCATATGATGTATGCTGATAAGTAAAATACATTTCCAGGCATTTTAAGATCTGGCAACGCCTAAGCAGTGAAACGCGACCACTCAACTACTTCCTGTTTTCCTCTAACAATTAGCAAACTTCAGACCAATAAGAATAGAGCCAGGCAGTTTCTAGGTAGATAATCAATCATATTACCATTCTAAACAACTGACTCACCATATTTTAGAACTACACAGTGACTCAGAAAATAAATCATACACTGACAAAAATGTTGTGATCTTGTGCACTCCAAATAAGTGCAGTAGGGACCTTACAAAGGTGCTTTCTAGAACCTTAAAGGGTTCTTTGGCTGTCCCCATAGGATAACTCTTTGAATAACCCTTTTTGGTTCCAGGTAGAACCCTTTTGGGTCCATCTAGGACCCTTTCCACAATTGTGTTCTACATGGAACCAAAAAGTGTTCTGCTATGGGAACAGGAGAAGAACGCTTTTGGAAGCCTTTTTTCTAAGAGCATAGGCATCCATTGCATGCAACAGTTAGCAAGAAACTCCCTCCCTTCCATTCAATCTACTCTGTGTGGCGCTTGACTGAGCTGTCCTGGAAGCAGAGGGTTTGTGGTTGTAGCTACCTCCCTCAGTCTCACCGAAAAACAAATATTATTCAATTTTTTTTTCTTCTTTTCCCCTCCTCACTACACTGCCACCACCGCTCAGTAAAGAGCTTGAGGTGAATCTGACCATTATGATATAACACTGGGCTCTTGTGTCCACACACACACACCACACTCTCCCCATGTGCTCTGCAAACTAATCCAAGACTTGGATCTATTTGTAAAGTAATAAAACTCTACTGTACATACTTTCTTCTCACACTTAACCACAGGAGGTTGGTGGCACCTTAATTGGGGAGAACGGGCTCGTGGTAATGACTGGAGCAGAATTAGTAGAATGGTTTCCATGTCTTTGATGACATTGCATTTGCTCCGTTCTAACCATTATTATGAGCCTATCCTCCCCTAACCAGCCTCCGCTGCACTTAACCATCATAATGCAGTGTTACCCAATCCATTCCTGATGGACCCTGTGGGTGCAACAACAACAAAGAAATCTGTCCCCCAAAAATGTGCACACCCTGGGGGTCCCACAGGAATGGAAGACTTCTGTCCACCAGACAACACCATAATGCTCAGTACCATTTAACTCTGTCCCTCCTCAGCTCATGAAGTCAGTGACCGAGTCCTGTCCTGACATCACCCGTATCTACAGCATCGGGAAGAGCCACATGGGCCTCAAGATGTACAGTGCCTTGCAAAAGTATTCGGCCCCCTTGAACTTTGCGTCCTTTTGCCACATTTCAGGCTTCAAACATAAAGATATAAAACTGTATTTTTTTGTGAAGAATCAACAACAAGTGGGACACAATCATGAAGTGGAACGACATTTATTGGATATTTCAAACTTTTTTAACAAATCAAAAACTGAAAAAATGGGCGTGCAAAATTATTCAGCCCGTTTACTTTCAGTGCAGCAAACTCTCTCCAGAAGTTCAGTGAGGATCTCTGAATGATCCAATGTTGACCTAAATGACTAATGATGATAAATACAATCCACCTGTGTGTAATCAAGTCTCCGTATAAATGCACCTGCACTGTGATAGTCTCAGAGGTCCGTTAAAAGCGCAGAGAGCATCATGAAGAACAAGGAACACACCAGGCAGGTCCGAGATACTGTTGTGAAGAAGTTTAAAGCCGGATTTGGATACAAAAAGATTTCCCAAGCTTTAAACATCCCAAAGGAGCACTGTGCAAGCGATAATATTGAAATGGAAGGAGTATCAGACCACTGTAAATCTACCAAGACCTGGCCGTCCCTCTAAACTTTCAGCTCATACAAGGAGAAGACTGATCAGAGATGCAGCCAAGAGGCCCATGATCACTCTGGATGAACTGCAGAGATCTACAGCTGAGGTGGGAGACTCTGTCCATAGGACAACAATCAGTCGTATATTGCACAAATCTGGCCTTTATGGAAGAGTGGCAAGAAGAAAGCCATTTCTTAAAGATATCCATAAAAATTGTCGTTTAAAGTTTGCTACCAGCCACCTGGGAGACACACCAAACATGTGGAAGAAGGTGCTCTGGTCAGATGAAACCAAAATGGAACTTTTTGGCAACAATGCAAAATGTTATGTTTGGTGTAAAAGCAACACAGCTCATCACCCTGACCACACCATCCCCACTGTCAAACATGGTGGTGGCAGCATCATGGTTTGGGCCTGCTTTTCTTCAGCAGGGACAGGGAAGATGGTTAAAATTGATGGGAAGATGGATGGAGCCAAATACAGGACCATTCTGGTAGAAAACCTGATGGAGTCTGCAAAAGACCTGAGACTGGGACGGAGATTTGTCTTCCAACAAGACAATGATCCAAAACATAAAGCAAAATCTACAATGGAATGGTTAAAAAATAAACATATCCAGGTGTTAGAATGGCCAAGTCAAAGTCCAGACCTGAATCCAATCGAGAATCTGTGGAAAGAACTGAAAACTGCTGTTCACAAATGCTCTCCATCCAACCTCACTGAGCTCGAGCTGTTTTGCAAGGAGGAATGGGAAAAAATGTTAGTCTCTCGATGTGCAAAACTGATAGAGACATACCCCAAGCGACTTACAGCTGTAATCGCAGCAAAAGGTGGCGCTACAAAGTATTAACTTAAGGGGGCTGAATAATTTTGCACGCCCATTTTTTCAGTTTTTGATTTGTTAAAAAAGTTTGAAATATCCAATAAATATCGTTCCACTTCATGATTGTGTCCCACTTGTTGTTGATTCTTCACAAAAAAATACAGTTTTATATCTTTATGTTTGAAGCCTGAAATGTGGCAAAAGGTCGCAAAGTTCAAGGGGGCCGAATACTTTCGCAAGGCACTGTACGTCATGGAGATCTCTGACAGCCCTGGAAAGCATGAGCTGGGTAAGTAGATATAGACCTACTCCAGTTTATGAAGTTTTATCTTAAGGCAATACTACATAACGTATCTACAGTACCACTGCTATAGTACTTTGTACTGTATGCTCTCAGAGACTGGAGTTAACCCTTGTCTACACTGACAGGTCTAAAGTGTTGAATCGGTCTGCCAGTACTGGCAACCGCTAATACCCCTTACCTACAGTACTTATAATGGAAGAGAGAGAGCCAGGAATGCCCGCAGCATAGACGGAGAACTGGTTAGCCTGCACACTGGAATAGAGAGGAAACCTCTATTATATAGAGGGTGACTAGTCTTCTTAATATGTCAACACTGGAAATTCTTGGCCTGTTTTGTACGGAGTAAAAATCTTTCAATGGTTTTTGACTGTAAATATTTGTTTATCTCCAACTCTCTTGGCAGAGATTAAGCCAGACTGTAGTTTAACTTGTTGAATCTAGGGGTCTGTTTTTTATTTTTGGAAAAATAACGTTCCCAAAGTAAACTGGCTATTTTTCAGGACCAGAAAATAGAATATGCATATAATTGACAGTTTAGCATAGAAAGCACTCTAAAGTTTCCAAAACTGTAAAGATATTGTCTGTGAGTATAACAGAACTGATATTGCAGGCAAAAGAATGAGAAAAATCCAATCAGGAACGCAGCGGTTTCTAAATTGTCCTATGCCTATGCTTCCCTATTGAGCAGTGAATGGGATATCAATGAGATTCCTTTTTCTATGGCTTCCTTAAAGTGTCTAGTATCACAAGACATAGTTTCAGGCTTTTATTTTGAAAAATGAGCCTGAGCGACAACATTGCGTCAGTGTCCACCTGATGGCTCTTTGTGTATTTCTCGCGCAAAAGACAGAGGTAGCCATTTTTCCACCCGGTCTACTGGAAAAAGCTCTGTCCTGGTTGATATATTATCGAATAGATATTTGAAAAACACCTTGAGGATTGATTATAAACAACGTTTGCCATGTTTCTGTCGATATTATGGAGCTAATTTGGAATATTTTTCGGTGTTGTCGTGACCGCAATTTCCGGTCATTTTCTTAGCCAAACGTGAAGAACTAAGGCTACAAAAAATATTTTTTCTGGAAAAAAGGAACATTTGCTATCTAACTGGGAGTCTCATGAGTGAAAACATCCGAAGCTCATCAAAGGTAAACTATTTAATTTGATTGTTTTTCTGATTTTTATGACCAGAATGCCTGCTGCTAGCTAGGCATAATGCTATGCTAGGCTATCGATAAACTTACACAAATGCTTTTGCTTTGGCTGTAAAGCATATTTTCAAAATCTGAGATTATAGGGTGATTAACAAAAGGCTAAGCTGTGTTTGAATATATTTCACTTGTGATTTCATGAATATTAATATTTTCTAGTAAGATTTTTTGTCCGTTGCGTTATGCTACTTAGTGTCAGTTGATGACAATTCTCCCGGATCTGGGATGGGTAGTTACAAGATTAATGTTCCACTGGTAAATGACTGTCTCTCCATGTCATGTTCCAGTATTTATAATGTGAACTCACAGATAGTGGGTTCATAGTGAGAGAAATGTTCCTTGTTTCTTTTTTGTGGGTTCCTTCCTATGTAATCCCTAATGTTTTGCTGTAACACAAGGCTTAAAGGACGACTGTACTTCCTGATTTAGCCTCGTTTTGAGTTTAACTCATTAAGAAATGCTAGCAGCCATGACTGGAGCTAAACAATAGTTATCTTAAGGGTGTGGTTTGATGTGGGTGTGTTATGTTTGCATATCGTACCTTGGCTGGTTTTGATATTTGTCCCTCCTGAGTCACTGTAGCAACAACATAGCCACTAGTCTGAAATAATCTAAGAGAAATCAAGAAATCTGTAATTAATTTAGACGTTTTTGCCGAGGTCTTTGTCGCGCAATTTTACATCTAGGTAAATTGTTTGGTCTGGCTGCATGCTCAGAACTGATTTCTGAGAAAAATAACATCTCTACAACGTCATCATCTGCAAGCTGTCAAACTATCGTAAATAAAGCACGAGCTACACACTGTTTGTCAGTGCCCAAAATAACTTGTTAACTAGCTAAATTCCAACTCTGTGTTTGTTAAAACCTCTAATGACTCCCCATCCCGCATGAGGGAGCGTAATCATCGACTGACACAAATTAGCATAACGCAACGGACATAAATATTCCTAGAAAATATTCCTATTCATGAAAATCACAAGTGAAATATATTGAGACACAGCTTAGCCTTTTGTTAATCACCCTGTCATCTCAGATTTAAAAAATATGCTTTACAGCCAAAGCTAGACAAGCATTTGTGTAAGTTTATCGATAGCCTAGCATAGCATATTGTCCAGCTAGCAGCAGGTAACTTGGTCACGGAAATCAAAAAAGCAATGAAATTAAATCGTTTACCTTTGATGAGCTTCGGATGTTTTCACTCACGAGACTCCCAGTTAGATGGCGGCTCTGGTGCGAAATAGCTCCGTTTGTTCTTCACGTTTGGCTAAGAAATCGCCCAGAAATTGCAGTCACGAAAATGTCTAAAAATATTCAAAACTAGCTCCATAATATCGACAGAAACATGGCAAATGTTGTTTATAATCAATCCTCAAGGTGTTTTTCAAATATCTATTCGATAATATATGCACCGGGATATGGTTTTTCAGTAGGACCGATTGGAATAATGGCTATCTCTGTATTTTACGCGAGAATCACTCTGGGAGCCATCAGGTGACCAGTTGCGCAATTTAGCCGCTTACGGGTATTCTTCAACATAAATGCTTAAAACTACATCACAATGCTGTAGACACCTTGGGGAATACGGAGAAAAAGTAATCTGGTTGATAGCCCATTCACTGCTCAATAGGGACGCATTGGAACGCAGCGCTTTCAAAACATGAGGCACTTCCGGATTAGATTTTTCTCAGGCTTTCGCCTGCAATATCAGTTCTGTTATACTCACAGACAATATTTTTACAGTTTTGGAAACTTTAGAGTGTTTTCTACCCTAAGCTGTCAATGATATGCATATTCTAGCATCTTGTCCTGACAAAATATCCCGTTTACTACGGGAACGTTATTTTTCCAACAATGAAAATAGTCACAAAAGGTTAATGAAGCTAGCAAATAGTAGCTAGCAGACACATTGAGCAGCCAGGCCACAATCAGCTTATCAAGTCACTGGTGAGTGGAGATGTGTGTGCTTCGTTGCTGTTTAGTTTTATACAACTTTCTCATTATCTATTACCAGAGTGTGAGTCTGTCTGGCAGTGTTTCAAAACAACTGTCACGGGAGACACAAGATGCTCACAAATGGGTTATGGAATATTGACAAGATGCAGTTTGGATACAAGTTCACTCTGATTGTATCAATTCTAATCTTGCCGAAAAAAAAGTGGCAGACTCGAGTGATTGACACTATAAAAAACATCAGCAAGTGGCCACTCCATAAAGGGCTTAGGGCCAAGGGTTATTCCAACATAACATTGGGGACGTGTTGTTTTATGTAAACAAGTCGGAGGCGCTGCGTAAAGGGCAGATCTGCTGTCTGGAGATTCTGGCTGCTATCTAGAACCTAAAAGGGTTCTTTGGCTGTCCCCATGGGAGAACCATTTGGAGAACCCTGCCATAACTCTCCTGTGACGATCTGAAGGATCAGGTTACTGTGGATCCGCTCTACAGTGTGCTCTCTCTCATAGAGTGGGAAAGCAGGAAGTCTGCTGTTTTATGGGCGGTCATAAAATACGCTGCCTCTATGCTCTGTTGTGTTCGAGATTGGAATGTAAACTGTGGAACACAGAGTGACGCTTGGACATCAAAAGTTTGAATAATTAAACAATATTTATATTTTTGGGAATGTGGGAATGGTCCGTGGACACTTAAGGGACAGTCATGTCGAGTGTGTTTCATTTGATCATCTCATGAAGGACAGGAAATGCACATAACTGTATATCTAAAAGTGTACATTTCCCAGCTGTCAGGTTTACATATAAATATTGTGAAACATATGTGATTAAACATGACACTCTTTGTGAAAAGATGTAATGTGAACCTTCTAAATGAGAGTATGGATTTTCATATAACGTTTAACTAGTCAGTGACCACACCCCCGTGAGCCCAAACATCCCATTAGGCATCATAGAACCGCCCCTTCTTCCACAGAGTATAAAACCACTTCCTATGTACATTAAGTCAGAGAACGCCGGGATGGATTCCCCACATTGGAATTGCTACAATTCTATAGGCCATCAGAACAGAAAATATGGAGATGACACTACCTGTTGAAATGGTTAGGCACTACAACTCTACCAAAGGATAGGACCATACAGCACGGAGCATTGGCTACACAGCTGGAAATGGTTAAATTCTGAGACTATCAATTAAATTCAAGAAGTAAGAAATCCTAGGCCGTCGAACTACCAGTCTGCAGCTGGAAATGTACGAAGCCTAGGACAGGAATACAGACACCACCGAAACATCCATCCTATGCGACAACCATGGGTACGCCTGACATATCCATTATGAACACAACCAGAGACTTTCTGTCGATTGACTCTCCAGCAGACGGACCGGTGACCACAGAGAGAGACAGCAAGACATACACCATACATTTTCGAATGAGCAGTTGTTCATGTAAGGCAGTAGCAAGATCTATGAGTGTAGTTATCAGCTATGAGTTTCCCGCTCTTGAGCGGTCCACATCCCCTTTCCTTTGTCTACCAAGCTGTCATATCGGTTTCGTCCGCTGGGGACTTTGTCTTTGTATCATGTAGTAAACTTTGTATAACTAATTGTGTGTGTGATTATGTATTTCTGTGATTATTTAGTTAGTTAGTAAATAAATAATTGAGCCAATTTGTAGATCGCTGATTCATCATTTAGGCTAGGGTTCGTGCAGATATCCAAGGGTTTGTGACATTCAGTAATGAGAACTGATGAGGTACAATACATTAATGAGAATTACTTATCGATAAGATATGAAAATATCTGAAGAGTCAATTCGGGAAATAGAGACTCTATAAACATTTTCCAGTAATAATAATTACACATAGAGAATTGATTTGATAAAATAACAGTCTTCACATTTAATGACAGTCACAGACACGACAACCCTTTTTGGTTCTAGATAGAACCCTTTGGGTTCTTCTTTCTACCTGGAACCATTTTGGGTTCCGTGTAGAACCCTTTTCACAGAGGGTTCTACATGGAATCCAAAAGTGTTCAACCTGGAACCTAAAAGGGTCCTCCTATGGGGACACCGCAAGAACCCTTTTGGAACCCTTTTCTCTAAGAGTGTATGATTGGATAGAGTGCACGGAGCTGATAAAGAGAATTCACCACAGCTTCTTCTCTCGTGTTAGTGTGTAACTGTGGAGCTGTCCACTGTAACAGTGGAGTTGTCCTGTGATAAGTTCCCTCATGCCAGTGAGCTGCCCATCAAGTGGGAGAACAACAAAGAGTCTTTACCGGTCTACATGGAGCAGGTTCGTCCATCAATAGTGTCTAGTGCAGGTAAACACAACACGATGGTGTTGTTGATCATAACTCTATATTTTTGCTTTGTATTGAAGGTCCATAGAGTACGCAAGGGTGTAATCAGAGACAAATACACAGAGGCTGGCATTGAGGATGCTATAATAGAACGTGGATGCCATAGACCACCATATTAGATCAGATGGGCTCCCTCCCTCCTCACATGCTATTTTTTTTATGTCTGTAAATGATACAAGAAAACCTATAAATTATGCTGTCAAATTGCCCCTAGATGGCACTACAGGAATATGTTATGAAATTAGTAGGCCAAAGAAGCCAACCACTTACCAGCAGCCATTTTGTGTCCTGCCCCTACTGTAGTACCTGACAGGGACTACTGGCGCCTGCTGAACCCGGGTGAGTACGAGGTCACGGTGAGTGCCAAGGGCTATAACACATACGTGTGATGTACAACCACTACCCCACCATCTGTGACTTCCGCCTCACAAACCCCCCCAAGCAGAGGCTGAAGGAGATCCCATCCAAGGGAGGCAAGCTCCCCAAAGCCCTGCAGCGGAGGCTGCAACAACTGCGTGCCAGCACTAAGGCCATCAACCAGCGGTGGCTAGCAGGAAGGCACTGGGATCGGGATTTTGAACAATCACAGCCCACTTTGTCTGGAGGGTTGTTGTATTTCATTGGCTCTTGTTAGGGCACTTTCTGGTTTAAGTCAGTTTGGGTGTTTGGAAGTCTTTACAACATGTGGGCAGGCAACAAAAATATATGTTTTGGTAGAGCAATAGTAAAATACATTGTACTTTCAGTATGGTATAGCTTTATTGCGGAAGAAAGGGACCAATATTTGAATCAGATTGGAGCAAAATATTGCAAGATGATTGAATGACGGGGCCAAATATTATTTTCACTTGATTAGCTCTCAGAAAATAGTTACAACAACAACAAACTGGCTTGATACTGGACAAATGCAGCGTTGGGTGGATATACCACTATTCTAGGAAAATTCATGACACAAATTATAAGTAAAACTCGTGTATTTTGACATATAGTTAAGAGCTCATATGCTACAGTCTAGAACTAATAAGAGTTCTATACATGAGATATTGTATATCTATTAATATAAAGTTGTGTTCTTATATTTTTGTTTTTTTGATACATTTTTATAATACTTAATTTAAAAAAAAAATGCTGGCATGTGGATGTCCTTGCAAGCCAAGAGACAATGTTACAAATTAATTCCAAGTAAAGCTTTTCTTAGAACACAAATAGTTCAAATCCATCTCTTATTTTCTATGTAGCTGTACATCCTGTTGCAGCCGGTGTCCTCCACGGCGTTTGCGGCTGACAAAGCGACACCACAGGGTGGTGATCAGGGACAGGAACACACAGGTCAGTGCCACAAAAACACCCACCCACATCACCAACGACAGCTGCCCGCTTCCCTGCCGAAGAGGAATAACAAGCATCAGACACACCATCTAGACAGTATGAACATATCAAACAACAGCACTTAACTTAAGCACTCAACAAGTATCAAACTCCCCTAAATAATGTGACAAATGAATCAAACACTTACATTTAGTAGTTTAAAACATGAACATTTGAAGATGAGCCAAAGATGACACACATATCTGGGAATATATTTTCTCCCTCTTCAGATGTGCTACACTACCTACAGTAAATTTCCATCCATTTGGCAACAGATTTACATGGGAATACTCTAAAATCAGCATTAAAACAATATGTGCATTTTCCCACCAGAGAGGTGTTTCCATCACATTGACTTGTTGCGGATTAAAGGCTGTGCTTGATGACATAGTGCAGATAAAAATACCCTTTGCGGTAAAATGTCCATGTACCGAATAAAAAATGCAAGTTAAATGGGTTTACATGGCATTTTCAACTCTACTGAGGATTTTCTCACAATTATTTTTTGAACTTCATAGCAAATGTGCCCACTCCGGTATTGTCACGAGCACTTAAGCCCACAGCGCTATTTGAAAGCAGCATCAAACTCATCACCATGCACATTCACCACCCTGTGAAGTTCAACATAAACATATTTAATCTGTTGCCTAATAAACTGCATGCTTTCCCGACAAGTCATAGTGGGAGGACCACACACGGCATAGTGCGACTCCAAGTTTACTTCCATATCATGGTTATTATATCAATATTTGGCCTTAAAAGCGTTTCCACCGACATGTCTTGCATAAATATTTTTACAGACACAAAAAGATCCCACCTTGTCTAGCTTATTTTGGTTTCTTGACAATTAGAAAGTTTTCCGAAACATTTTCTGTTTCCATCAGGCCTGTCATGACATTTTTTAAACGACATGTACTTTACTCGCATAAAAAGGTGAGATGGAAAATAGGTTAGTGTTCTCTTTACCTGTCCGTGATGGATTCCCTTCAGCAGAGCGAATGTGCTGAGATGGTTGCAGGAGCACACAGTGTGGGTGGAGTTCGAAATCACTAAGGTGCAACCCCTCCCAGACCACACCCCTGGTCCATTCTCATCCGACCAATAAACACAGGTGGGGTCAACATCACTGGACTAGGACACAGTGTATATGGGTTGGGGTCAATTCCATTTAGACTCAGTAAATTCAGGAAAGAATGTGACTTCATGAAAAATATATCAATGAAAAACATGTTTTACTGACAGTCAGAAACTATTAAGTAGAGACAAGTGTTACCTGCAGGTGATGGAAGGTGAGATTAACCTGTTGGGGCAGGTATGTTGTGTTGGAGTTGCTAACGGAAACTGTTGCAGCACTGGACATGAGCTGCTGGCTCTGATGAGAAGTGTTGTCCTTCAGACTATCCAGATTCCTATAGCTGAGCAGAACGACATACGCAAACCCTGCACACAAAAAAACAATACAAGAAAACATAAGACCTGATACAAGAACATGTACAACTCACAATATCCCAAGTGAATCCATCAATGTATGTCTTTAGTCATATTTTGAGCAGATGAATGGTACTGTAGGACTGTGGCTACCTAGGTAATTCTGGTAATCTCCAACCACCGTCTCCCAGGTGGTGTCAAGTTGAGTGTTCTCATTGGTCAGGCTGACTGGTCCTTTAGGTGGAGTCTTGTCTCTCCTCACCATAATCTCAACCTCTGTTTTTATTGACAAAATCAACACAGAGCAGAAATCACCATTACTGAAAGAACACAGTATTGCATTAATTATATTTTAAGTTGACACAATGTAATGTGCTTGTTAGTGCTCTGTTTATGGTCAGTATGGTGCTCAGACTGTGGTCTTCCTGTGGTACTGTAACGTCTGCTTCCAACTCACACTCCCAAACTGATCCCCTGAATGCAACTCACTTTCCAGCTCACACTCTCAAACACATAGATCCCCTGAACGCAGCTCAATCTCCAGATCCCAATCACCTGAATTCTGATCACCTGTTCACACACCTGTATGTCATTATCACGCACAATTTAGTTCAGTTCTTTGCACCTCATCATTGTGAGGTGTTTGTTTTGTGATACACTTCTATTAGGAGCTCTGTTTTTGCATCTGTAATTTAATCCTCTTGTGTATGATAGTGAGGCAGGCAAAAACTAACGATGCCTTTTGTCTATTCCCTGCCTGTACTTTAGCCTATGGGATTTCCTCTTATCAACCTATTGCCTGATCTCCCGGACGTTACTAGTCTTTTCCCTGCCTGTACTGTTGCCTTTTTAGATTTTTTTGTGTAAGACCTTCTGCCTGCCACTGGACCCAACTATCTGCCGCTTCCTGTGGTCCCTTACAAATAAACACCTGCTGCGCCCTGCGCTTGAAACCAGCTCTCTGTCTCCCATCGTGTTCAATAAAGGTACCTGCGAGGTGGTCAGTAAATGGTAAATATGTGGTCAGCGTGTGCTCAGTGTGTTTATGTTACCGGTGTGGTTGGTCTCTATCCTGGTCACGTTCTCTGTCAGCAGTGGAGCGATCAGTCTGAATGAGATTTCAATCGTCCTCAGTAACTTAGTCACTTCACTGCTACTACGGTGACCATTGGACTGGAGGCCCAGTTGAACAACATCAGTGGTATTAACCAGTAACTAGAGAGAGACATAAGGGTTTTGTACGTGTGTGTTAGAGGTCGATTTTTCAACGCCAATACTGATACCGATTCATCGGGCCGACCTCTTGTGTTTGCATGTGTGTTTCTGTGTGGTGACTTACTGTCAAAAGCACATCTCCAGTTGGCAGCAGTCTTGTCGGTCCAGGTAACGTAGAGCTGTTCAACACCAAACATTTCTTTTTCAACATAGACAAGAAACTATCAAAGCCTGGTAGAGTCTGGGAAGGAGGAGGGGGGGAATGTGCATTAGTGGGAAAATGCATACAACATTTCAAGATCATGGAAAAATACCCTTTTCCCAATTAATAATGTAATCAATCATTCTAAAGTAAAGCCTTACCTGTCCAGGCTGTGTTTCATACTGGTCACAATTAAGCTCTAATGTAAAAACATGGAGACATATTACCTCAATAACCATTGTATGTACAGTATAAAACCTGACAGACTTTTATGGTGCTTCAGTACAGTCAGCCTGTACATGGAAGACAGACAAAAGGTAGCCACCTTAGAGTATTTAGACAAAACCCAATACAACAGCACCCAAGAGGAAATGTGTCTCTCACCTGCACACTGAGTTTGTCTGTTGCCGTAGTTAATGAATCCTGTGGGACACTTGCACAGGTAGCTGCCCAGCTGATTGACACAGATTCCCCGTTCCCCACAAAAATGTTGGTTCTCAACACACTCATCTATGTCTGATAGAGAAAGGGAGTGGTAAAGGGAGAAGTAGTGGAGATGGAAAGATGATTAAAGATTGTATGTTTACAAAGAGAGGGTGATAATCCCTCACACGTTAACACAGTCACACTTTCAATAAGATTGTATTGACCACCACATGATTCAAAGCCAAGCGATCTGAAGCCAAAATAGCATTGATATAGTAGTCGCATCCAACGGTGTTGATGCATGTTGAATAGCTTTTACAGATGTTCTTCTCATTTAAGCACTCATTTATATCTACATGAGGGAGATAAGAGGTGAATTTAAAAAGACTAGATTATCTTCAGAAAAAAACATCCCACTACTAAACAGTACATAGTGTTGAATGTTCCTAAACAGGGTCTGTTTAATGCTGGACATTATCAGAGGTCAACATTACTGATCAAAGCACATTCCTAAAGCAAAATACTATGCAGGAAATTATAACCATATTCTCCATCATTACCAATACAATTCATAAACTCTGGATTGGAATTCGGTTGAGTAAAGCCATTCGCACATCTAGTAACTCTTGCTCCTTGGTCCTTGAGTAGCGCTAAATGAAGACAAAGAAAAGTTGAACTGCACACATGCATATGTTAAATATTTTAAACAGACTTGTGGATGTGTTGGTCAAATAAAAATCTGAAAATTGACCGACCCACAATCAGTAGAAATAGAATGGCTCCCATGATGTCCGACAACTGGTGAGTTAATGGTACATGTCAGCTTGGTTTTAGTTCTAAAGAATCATTTGGCGACCTCACGGATGTGGTTAGCGCAGGGAAGTAAAAATAGTTCCCCATAACTAGCACCGGCATTTTCTCGTAAGTCGAGAACAAAGAGGAACTGACTGGGTAGCATGAGAAGACAATTTGCACCGCAATTCACATCAGGTTAATTTGTCTAGTTTTGCGTAGACCACGTCCAGGAGTTCCATCCCTGAATTAGACTCTAGTGTAGAGGGTCTATCTCCAAGATCAGACATAAGAGGACACATTGATCTAAAACACCAACATGCACAGTATAGACTCTTATCAACAGGGCCACATAAACCAGCTGCCTTACCAAAAGCAGACTTAGAATCCATATTTCACTCTGAAGCAAGGCTACTTATCTTTTTCTTTTCAAAATGTATTGCTCTTGATTTCTTTTGAAGATGTCTGACCTTTATGCAAATTTGACAAGTTACTGCAGCAGCATTTCCCTTAACTTTCACATTCTCACTTGCTCTATCAGCATTGACGGGAAAGGGGTTTCAATGCTTAACATTTAGTGTGTCTTTGTGTGTGTGTTAGTGTGTCTCCTTCCATAGCCGAAGCATCCCAATATATTGAAAGGCTACATTATCTAGATTTATGTTAGCTCAAAAGGTAGGTCGATTAACCAATGAAGAGAGAAGTTTCAAGACCTATTGAGAATGAGAGATGTCAAAGTCATGATAATGATGGCAAATGCATTTGTGTGATAAAACAGCCTGTTGGAAAATGAAGAAGCAACTATGATCAAATGGTGGGAGACATTAGATTTACAATATTAATATCACTCACACTATGTTCCTTCATGATGATCAACGGTAAGTTTCAGGGCAGACATACATTTCTCTAGTCTGGCTGACACAAAACGCCAAGTCTTCTTGACAAAGTTATTTCTCTCTGTGCACTTGTCGTCACTAGTTACTACAGCCACAGCTTATTTCTAAAATGTCTCTCCTAACCATATGCCTAACCATAACCTTAAATTAAGACCAAAAAGCTTATTTTTTGGGGGGGGGTGGGGGATTTTCATGATACGGCCCAGGTTTGGAACGCTCTTTCTTATTGGTCTATTGACTAATTTACTGCCTGGTGATGTCACAGACATTTCTCTAGTCTGGCTGACACAAAACGCTAAGTTTTCTTGACAAAGCTATTTCTCTCTGTGCACTTGTCGTCACTAGTTACTACAGACACAAAGGGGGATTTTTATGATTACAGCCCAGGTTTGGAACGCTCTTTCTTATTAGTCTATTGACTAATTTACTGCCTGGTGATGTCACCAGCAAGCCAAAACTTCATCCCACCTAAACAGGGTGACATTTTCAAACAGCTCTTACACTAAAAGGGCATTATCATAATGTTCACAATTTCACAGTCTTATTCCAACCTCAAAGTGTTTAAATATACATAAAACTCAGGAAATCATGTTCTTGAGTGCACTGGGCCTTTAAGTCCGTTTGGAAGTGTTTACACCATGTGGGCAGTTATAAAGGCCTAACCTACTGAGAGGCAAACGGACAACTCATATTTAGACATTTATGTCAGAATGAAGGATATAATAGCAAGATGATTTGTGGATTTAAATACCTTCAAGCACTGTAAAATAAACAGGAAAAATATTACTTTCACTTCAAATAAGTCAGTTACAACAACAACCAAGTGGCATAACATTTTAATTTAAAAAGAGGCAGCAGAGTAGCCTAGTGGTTACAGTGTTGGACTTGTAACCGAAAAGTTCAAATCACCGAGCTGACAAGGTACAAATCTGTCGTTCTGCCCCTGAACAGGCAGTTGACCCACAGTTGCTAGGCCGACTTGCCTAGTTAAATAAAGGTACAAATTTAAAAAAATACTGGACAAATGCAGCGTTGAGTGGATTTACCACTATTCTCATCTCTACAAATTACAAATCATGTTTATGAGACTGAAAATACTTATGTTGCCATAGAGATGAGACCTCATCTATTACAGTCCAGAACTGATTTCTATAGATGAAAAATTGTATATCTATTAATAAAAAGTTGTGTTTTTGTTTGTTTGGTACATTTTTAAACTACTTAAATAAATACAAATTCTGGCAATTGGATGTCCTTGCAAGCCAAGAGACAATATTTTCAAATGGATTCCAAGTAAAGCTTTTCTTAGAACACAAATATTTCAAATCCATCTCTTATTTTCTATGTAGCTGTACATCCTGTTGCAGCCGGTGTCCTCCACGACCGTTTGCGGCTGACAAAGCGACACCACAGGGTGGTGATCAGGGACAGGAACACACAGGTCAGTGCCACAAAAACACCCACCCACATCATCAACGACAGCTGCTCGCTTCCCTGCCAATGAGGAATAACAAACCTCAGACACACACCATCTAGACAATACGAACATATCAAACACAACAGCAGCGCTCAAGCACTCAACAAGCATCAAACTCCCCTAAATAATGTGACAAATGCATCAAACACATTTAGCAGTTTAAAACATGAACCTTTCCAGAGGAACCAAAGATAGTCTCTGACACAGATATCCTGGAATATGTTTTCACCCCCATCAGATGTGCTACGCTAGCTAGGTTTCCAGCCAATTTGCGAAAGATGTACATAGGAATACTCTAAAATCTGCATTAAAACAACATTTTCATTTTCCCACCAGAGAGGTGTTTCCATCAAAATGATTTGTTACAAATAAAAGCCTGTACGTGATGACATAGTGCACATAAAATACCCTTTGCGGTTAAATTAACATGTACCGAATAAAAAATTAAGTTACAGGCGTTCACATGGCATTTTCAACTCTACTGAGGGTTTTCTCAACAAACAAAAAAAGCTTTATATAGCAAGTGTGCGCACTCCAGTTTTGTCACTTGCCCATAAGCCCACAGCGCTATTTGAAAGCAGTATCAAACTCATCACTCATTCACCACCCTGTGAAGTTCAACATTAACATACTTAGTCTGTTGCCTAATAAACTACATGCTTTCCCGACAAGTCATAGTGGGAGGACCACACACGTCATAGCGTGTCTCCAAGTTTACTTCCATATCATGGTTATTATATCAATATTTGGCCTTAAAAGCGTTTCCACTGACATGTCTTGCATAAATATTTTTACAGACACAAAAAGATCCCACCTTGTCTAGCGTATGTTGTTTTCTTGACAATTAGAAAGTTTTCCGAAACATTTTCTGTTTCCATCAGGCCTGTCATGACATTTTTTAAACGACATGTACTTTACTCGCATAAAAAGGTGAGATGGAAAACAGGTTAGTGTTCTCTTTACCTGTCCCTGATGGATTCCCTTCAGCAGAGC
Source organism: Oncorhynchus kisutch (assembly GCF_002021735.2). NCBI lineage: Eukaryota > Metazoa > Chordata > Actinopteri > Salmoniformes > Salmonidae > Oncorhynchus > Oncorhynchus kisutch. Next base: position 38,053,881 of record NC_034192.2, read on the forward strand.
GAATGTGCTGAGATGGTTGCAGGAGCACATTAGTGTGGGTGGAGTTCGAAATCACTAAGGTGCAACCCCTCCCAGACCACACCCCCGGTCCATTCTCATCCGGCCAATAAACACAGGTGGGGTCAACATCACTGGACTAGGACATAGTGTATATGGGTTTGGGTCAATTCCATTACCACTCAGTCAATTTAGAAAAAAATGTGACTTAATGTAAAACATGTCAATGAAAAACATATAAACATATTTTACTGACAGTCATAGACTATTAATTAGAGACAAGTGTTACCTGCAAGTGATTGAAGGAGAGATGAACCTGTTGTGGCAGGTATGTTGTGTTGGAGTTGCTAACGGACACCATTGTGGCACTGGACATGAGCTGCTGGCTCTTGTGAACTGAATTGTGTCTTCCGCATTTAACCCAACCCCTCTGAATCAGAGAGGTGTGGGCAGCTGCCTTAAATCGACATCCACGTCTTTGTCGCCCATGGAACAATGGGTTAACTGCCTTGCTCAGGGGCAGAATGACAGATTTTTACCTTGTCAGCTCGGGGATTGGATCCAGCAAACTTCCGGTTAGTGGTTCAACATTCTCACCACTAGGATACCTGCTGACCCATTGTAAATATGTGGTCAGCATGTGCTCAGTGTGTTTATATTACCTGTGTGGTTGGTCTCTATCCTGGTCACGTTCTCTGTCAACAGTGGAGCGATCAGTCTGATAGAGATTTCAATCGTTCTCAGTAATTTAGTCACTTCACTGCTACTACGGTGACCATTGGACTGGAGGCCCAGTTGAACAACATCAGTGGTATTAACCAGTAACAAGAGAAGAGACACATGAGGGTTTTGTACGTGTGTGTTAGAGGTCGACCGATTATGATTTTTCAATACCGATACCGATTATTGGAGGACCAAAAAAGCCGATACTGATTAATCGGCCGATAAAAAAAAAAAAACATGTATTTGTAATAATGACAATTACAACAATACTGAATGAACACTTATTTTAACTTAATATAATACATCAATAAAATCAATTTAGCCCAAAAAAAATGAAACATGTTCAATTTGGTTTAAATAAAGTGTGGGAGAAGAAAGTAAAAGTGCAATATCTGCCATGTAAAAAAGGTAACTTAAGTTCCTTGCTCAAAACATGAGAACATATGAAAGCTGGTGGTTTATTTTAACAGGAGTATTCAATTTTCTCAGGTAAGAAGTTTTAGGTTGTAGTTATTATAGGAATTATAGCACAATTTCTCTCTATACGATTTGTATTTCATATACCTTTGACTATTGGATGTTCTTATAGGCACTTTAGTATTGCCAGTGTAACAGTATAGCTTAAGTCCCTCTCCTCGTCCCTTCTCGGGCTCGAACCAGGAACACATCGACAACAGCCACCCTCGAAGCAGCGTTACCCATGTAGAGAAAGGGAAACAACTACTCCAAGTCTCAGAGCGAGTGACGTTTGAAACGCTATTAGCGCGCACCCTGCTAACTAGCTAGCCATTTCACATTGGTTACACCAGCCTAATCTCGGTAGTTGTTAGGCTTGAAGTCATAAACAGCTCAATGCTTGAAGCACAGCGACGAGCTGCTGGCAAAACGCACTAAAGTGCTGTTTGAATGAATGCTTACGAGCCTGCTGGTGCCTACCATCGCTCAGTCAGACTGCTCTATCAAATCATAGACTTAATTATAACCTAATAACACACAGAAATACGAGCCTTAGGTCATTAATATGGTCGAATCCGGGAACTATCATCTCGAAAACAAGACGTTTATTCTTTCAGTGAAATACGGAACCGTTCCGTATTTTATCTAACGGGTGGCATCCATAAGTCTAAATATTCCTGTTACATTCCACAACCTTCAATGTTATGTCATAATTACGTAAAATTCTGGCAAATTAGGCGGCCCAAACTGTTGCATATACACTGACTCTGCGTGTAATGAACGCAAGAGAAGTGACACAATTTCACCTGGTTAATTTCGCCTGCTAACCTGGATATCTTTTAGCTAAATATGCAGGTTTAAAAATGTATACTTCTGTGTATTGATTTTTAGAAAGGCATTGATGTTTATGGTTAGGTACAGTCGTGCAACGATTGTGCTTTTTTTGCAAATGCGCTTTTGTTAAATCATCCCCCGTTTGGTGAAGTTGGCTGTCTTTGTTAGGAAGAAATAGTCTTCACAGACTTCGCAACGAGCCAGGTTAGCAGGCAATATTAACTACATATGCGGGTTTAAAAATATATACTTGTGTATTGATTTTAAGAAAGGCATTGATGTTTATGGTTAGGTACACATTGGAGCAAGACAGTCCTTTTTCGCGAATACGCACCACATCGATTATATGGAACGCAGGACACGCTAGATAAACTAGTAATATCATCAACCATGTGTATTTAACTAGTGATTATGATTGATTGATTGTTTTTTATAAGATAAGTTTAATGCTAGCTAGCAACTTACCGTGGATTCTTACTGCATTCGCGTAACAGGCAGGCTCCTCGTGGAGTGCAATGTAATCAGGTGGTTAGAGCATTGGACTAGTTAACTGTAAGGTTGCAAGATTGAATCCCCGAGCTGACAAGGTAAAAATCTGTTGTTCTGCCCCTGAACAAGGCAGTTAACCCACCGTTCCTAGGCCGTCATTGAAAATAACAATGTGTTCTTAACTGACTTGCCTAGTTAAATAACGGATAAATAAAAGGTGTAAAAAAATCGGTGTCCAAAAAATACCGATTTCCGATTGTTTTGAAAACTTGAAATCGGCCCTGATTAATCGGCTATTCCGATTAATCGATCGACCGCTAGTGTGTGTGTGCGTTTGCATGTGTGTTTCTGTGTGGTGACTTACTGTCAAAAGAATATCTCCAGATGGCAGCGATCTTGTAGGTCCAGGCAACATAGAGTTGCTCAACACCAAACAGTTGTTTCTCAACAGAGACAATAAACTAACAAGGCCTGGTAGAGTCTGGGAGGGAGGGAGGGAGGGAGGAGGGGGGGCATTAGTGGGAAAATTAGTGGGAAAATGCATAAAACATTCAAGATCAAGAAAAAATAACCTTTTCTCAATTAATAATGTAATAATTCTAAAGTAAAGCTTTACCTGTCCAGCCTGTGTTTCATACTGGTCACAAATAAGCTCTAAAGTTAAAACATGGAGACATATTATCTCAATACCCTTCTACAGTACACTATGTACATAGCTGTGCATGATAAAGGAGTAGATCATGGACAACAGGTGGAATGGTGCTTGACTCTCACCTACACACTTAATTTGGTTTTTGCTAAAGTTAGTAAATCCAGCAGGACACTGGCACCAGTAACTGCCAATCAGGTTTTGGCCTGGGTAAATAAAATGTTATGGGGGTTCAGTAGTCAGCCTGTACATGGAAGACAGACAAAAGGTAAAAGGTAAACCCAATACAACAGCACCCAAGAAGAAATGTGTCTCTCACCTGCACACTGAGTTTGTCTGTTGCCATAGCGACTGAATCCTGTGTGACACTTGCACAGGTAGCTGCCAAGCTAATTGAGATCGATTCCCCGTTCCCCACAAAAATGTTGGTTCTCAACACACTCATCTATGTCTGACGGAGAATGGGAGTGGTAAAGGGAAAAGTAGTGGAGATGGAAAGATTAAAGATTTTTTTTGACAAAGAGAGGGTGATAAATCCCTCACACGTTAACACAGTCACACTTTGAATAAGATTATATTGACCACCACATGATTCAAAGCCAAGCGATCTGAAGACAGAATAGCATTGACAGTAATAGCTTTCAACGGTGTTGATACAAGTTGAATAGCCTACAGATGTTCTTCTCATTTAAGCACTCATTATATCTACATGAGGGAGATGAGAGGTGAATTTAGAAATACTAGATTATCTTCCGAAAAAACATCCCACTACTAAACAGTACATAGTGTTGAACGTTCCTAAACAGGGTCTGTTTAATTCTGGACATTATAAAGTAGCCACCATTTGCCTCGATGACAGCTTTGCATACTCTTGGCATTCTCTCAACCAGCTTTACCTGGAATGCTTTTCTGGCAGTCTTGGAGTTCCCACATATGCTGACCACTTGTTGACTGCTTTCCTTCACTCTGCGGTCCAACTCATCCTAAACCATCTCAATTGGGTTGAGGTCAGGTGATTGTGGAGGCCAGGTCATGTGATGCAGCACTCCATCACTCTCCTTCTTGGTCAAATAGCCCTTACACAGCCTGGAGGTTTGTTTTTGGGTCATTGTCCTGTTGAAAAACAAATGATAGTCCCACTAAGCACATACCAGATGGGATGGCGTATTGCTGCAGAATGCTGTGGTAGCCATGCTGTTTAAGTGTGCCTTGAATTGTACATAAATCACTGACAGTGTCACCAGCAAAGCACTTCCACACCATCATACCTCCTCCTCCATGCTTCACGGTGGGAACGACACATGTGGAGATCATCCGTTCATCTGCTCTGCGTCTCACAAAGCCACGGTGGTTGGAACCATAAATCTCAAATTTGGACTCATCAGACCAAAGGACAGATTTTCACAGGTCTAATGACCATTGCTCGTGTTTCTTGGCCCAAGCAAGTCTCTTCCTCTTATTGGCGTCCTTTAGTAGTGGTTTCTTTGCTGCAATTCGACCATGAAGGCCTGATTCATGCAGTCTCCTCTGAACAGTTAATGTTGAGATGTGTCTGTTACTTGAACTCTCTGAAGCATTTATTCGGGCTGCAATTTCTGAGGGTGGTAACTCTAATGAACTTATCCTCTGCAGCAGAGGTAACTCTGGGTCTTCCTTTCCTGTGGCAGTCCTAATGAGAGCCAGTTTCATCATAGCGCTTGATGGTTTTTGCGACTGCACTTGAAGAAACTTTCAAAGTTCTAGAAATGTTCCACATTGACTGACCTTCATGTCTTAAAGTAATGATGGACTGTCGTTTCTTTTGCAAGTATGTTAACACAGCTGAAAACTGTTGTCCTGATTAAAGAAGCAATAAAACTGGCCGCCATTAGACTAGTTGTTTCTGGAGCGTCAGCATTTGTGGGTTCGATTACAGGCTGAAAATGAGCAGGAACAAAGAACTTTCTTCTGAAACTTGTCAGTCTATTCTTGTTCTGAGAAATTAAGGCTATTCCATGTGAGAAATTGAACAATTAGACTTTAAAAATTATAAACCTGGATTAGCTAACACAACGTGCCATTGCAACACAGGAATGGTGGTTGCTGAAAATGTGCCTCTATACGCCTATGTTGATATTCCATTAAAAATAAGCCGTTTCCAGCTACAATAGTCTTTTACAACATGAACAATGTCTACAATGTATTACTGATCAATTTGATGTTATTTTAATGGCTGAAAAATGTGCTTTTCTTTCAAAAACAAGGACATTTCAATGATGATGTGTTGGTCAAATAAAAAGTAGAAAATTGACCGACCCACAATCAGTAGAAATAGAATGGCTCCCATGATGTCTGACAACTGGTGAGTTAATGGTACATGTCAGCTTGGTTTTAGTTCTAAAGAATCATTTGGAGACCTCACGCATGTGGTTAGCGCAGGGATGTAAAATATTTCCCCAGAACTAGCAACAGAGTATTATTTTAAGTAGAAAACAAAGAGGAACTGACTGTGTGGCATGAGAAGACCATTTGCATCGCAATTCACATCAGGTTAATTTGTCTAGTTTTGCGTAGACCACGTCCAGGAGTTCCATCCCTGAATTAGACTCTAGTGTAGAGGGTCTATCTCCAAGATCAGACATAAGACACATTGATCTAAAACACCAACATGCACAGTATAGACTCTTATCAACAGGGCCACATAAACCAGCTGCCTTACCAAAAGCAGACTTAGAATCCATATTTCACTCTGAAGCAAGGCTACTTATCTTTTTCTTTACAAAATGTCTTGCTCTTGATTTCGTTTGAAGATGTCTGACCTTTATGCAAATTTGACAAGTTACTGCAGCAGCATTTCCCTTAACTTTCACATTCTCACTTGCTCTATCAGCATTGACGGGAAAGGGGTTTCAATGCTTAACATTTAGTGTGTCTTTGTGATTACACAAATGAAGAGGGTTTCTGGGGGTTTTCTTGAAGTGGTGGTGGGACTATTTATCCATGAAATCAATAATTTTCCTGAAGAAATCTCCTTCCACAGTCGAAGCATCCTAATACATTGAAAGGCTACATTATCTAGATTTAGGTTAGCTCAAAGGGTAGGTCGATTAACAGGAAAAATATTACTTTCACTTAAAATAACTCAGTTACAACAACAACCAAGTGGCATAATACTGGACAAATGCAGCATTGTATTCTCATCTCTACAAATTACAAACCATGTTTATGAGACTGATATGACTTATGTATGTTGCCATAGAGATGAGAGCTCATCTGTTACACTCCAGAACTGATAAGAGTTCTACACATGAGATATTGTATATCTATTAACATAAAGTTGTGTTCTTATATTTTTGTTTGTTTGATACATTTTCATTCTACTTTTTAAAAAAATGCTGGCATTTGGATGTCCTTGCAAGCCAAGAGACAATGTTACAAATTAATTCCAAGTAAAGCTTTTCTTAGAACACAAATAGTTCAAATCCATCTCTTATTTTCTATGGAGTTGTACATCATGTTGCAGCCGGTGTCCTCCACGGCGTTTGCGGCTGACAAAGCGACACCACAGGGTGGTGATCAGGGACAGGAACACACAGGTCAGTGCCACGAAAACACCCACCCACATCACCAACGACAGCTGCCCGCTTCCCTGCCGAAGAGGAATAACAAGCATCAGACACACACCATCTAGACAGTATGAACATATCAAACAACAGCACTTAACTTAAGCACTCAACAAGTATCAAACTCCCCTAAATAATGTGACAAATGAATCAAACACTTACATTTAGTAGTTTAAAACATGAACATTTGAAGATGAGCCAAAGATAGTCTCTGACACATATCTGGGAATATATTTTCTCCCTCTTCAGATGTGCTACACTACCTACAGTAAATTTCCATCCATTTGGCAACAGATTTACATGGGAATACTCTAAAATCAGCATTAAAACAATATGTGCATTTTCCCACCAGAGAGGTGTTTCCATCACATTGTCTTGTTGCGGATTAAAGGCTGTGCTTGATGACACAGTGCAGATAAAAATACCCTTTGCGGTAAAATGTCCATGTACCAAATAAAAAATACAAGTTAAATGGGTTTACATGGCATTTTCAACTCTACTGAGGGTTTTCTCACCATTTTTTTTTGCACTTTATAGCAAATGTGCCCACTCCGGTATTGGAACATGCCCTTAAGCCCACAGCGCTATTTGAAAGCAGCATCAAACTCATCACCATGCACATTCACCACCCTGTGAAGTTCAACATAAACATACTTAGTCTGTTGCCTAATAAACTGCATGCTTTCCCGACAAGTCATAGTGGGAGGACCACACACGTCATAGTGTGACTCCAAGTTTACTTCCATATCATGGTTATTATATCAATATTTGGCCATAAAAACGTTTCCACGCAACAGTTTTGCATAATTCTTTTTACCGACACAATCCCACCTTGTCTAGCTTATTTTGTTTTCTTGACATTTAGTACGTTTCCATCAGGCCTGTCATGACATTTTTCATCCGACATGTACTTTACTCGCATAAAAAAAAGGTTGGATGGAAAACTGGTTAGTGTTCTCATCACCTTTACCTGTTGCAATTCCTTCAGCACAGCGAATGTGCTGAGATGGTTGCAGGAGCACACAGTCTGGTTGGAGTTTGACATCACTAAGGTGCAACCCCTCCCAGACCACACCCCCGGTCCATTCTCATCCGACCAATAAACACAGGTGGGGTCAACGTCACTGGACTAGGACACAGTGTATATGGGTTGGGGTCAATTCCATTTAGACTCAGTAAATTCAGGAAAGAATGTGACTTAAAGGAAAATATATCAATGAAAAACATGTTTTACTGACAGTCAGAAACTATTAAGTAGAGACAAGTGTTACCTGCAGGTGATGGAAGGTGAGATTAACCTGTTGGTGCAGGTTTGTTGTATTGGAGTTGCTAACGGAAACTGTCACAGCACTGGACATGAGCTGCTGGCTCTGATGAGAAGTACTGTCCTTCAGACTATCCAGATTCTTATGGCTGAGCAGAATGACAAATGCATACCCTGCACATAAAAAACACAAGAAAACATAAGGCCTGATACAAAAACATATACAACTCACAATATCTCAATGTGTGCCTTTAATAATATTTGGAGCAGATGATTGGTACTGTAGGACTGTGGCTACCTGGGTAATTCTGGTCATCTCCAACCACCGTCTCCCAGGTGGTGTCAAGTTGAGTGTTCTCATTGGTCAGGCTGACTGGTCCTTCAGGTGGAGTCTTGTCTCTCCTCACCATAATCTCAACCTCTGTTTTTCAACATATTGACAAAATCAACACAGAGCAGAAATCACCATTACTGAAAGAACACAGTATTGCATTAATTATATTTTAAGTTGACACAATGTAATGTGCTCGTTAGTGCTCCGTTTATGGTCAGTATGGTGCTCAGATTGCAGTACCTGTGAAGTAGTAAGTAAATGGGAAAGCGTGATACCTAGTCAGCGGTCCAACTGAATGTGTTCAACTGAATTGTATCTTCTGCATTTAACCCAACCCCTCTAAATCAGAGAGGTGCGGGCAGCTGCCTTAAATCGACATCCACGTCTTTGGAACAATGGGTTAACAGCCTTGCTCAGGGGCAGAAGGACAGATTTTTACCTTGTCAGCTCGGGGATTGAATCCAGCAAACTTCCGGTTACTGGTTCAACATTCTCACCACTAGGCTACCTGCCAACCCATTGTAAATATGTGGTCAGAAGGTGCTCAGTGTGTTTATATTACCTGTGTGGTTGGTCTCTATCCTGGTCACGTTCTCTGTCAGCAGTGGAGCGATCAGTCTGATAGAGATTTCAATCGTTTTCAGTAACTTAGTCACTTCACTGCTACTATGGTGACCATTGGACTGGAGGCCCAGTTGAACAACATCAGTGGTATTAACCAGTAACTAGAGAAGAGAGACATGAGGGTTTTGTACATGTGTGTTAGAGGTCGACCGATTATGATTTTTCAATGCCGATACCGATTATTGGAGGAGCAAAAATGCCGATACCGATTAATCGTCCGATTTAAAAAAAAAAACATGTATTTGTAATAATGACAATTACAACAATACTGAATTAACACTTATTTCAACTTAATATAATACATCAATAAAATCAATTTAGCCCCAAAAAAATGAAACATTCAATTTGGTTTAAATAATGCAAACAAAGTGTTGGAGAAGTAAAAGTGCAATATGTGCCATGTAAAAAAAGGTAACTTTTAAGTTCCTTGCTCAGAACATGAGAACATATGAAAGCTGGTGGTTCATTTTAACATGTAAGAAGTTTTAGGTTGTAGTTATTATAGGAATTATAGAACAATTTATTTCTATACGATTTGTATTTCATATACCTTTGACTATTTGATGTTCTTATCGGCAATTTAGTATTGCCAGTCTAACAGTATAGCTTCCGTCCCTCTCCTCGCCCCTACCTGGGCTCGAACCAGGAACACATCGACAACAGCCACCCTCGAAGCAGCGTTACCCATGCAGAACAAGAGAAACAACTACTCCAAGTCTCAGAGCGAGTGACGTTTGAAACGCTATTAGCGTGCACCCTGCTAACTAGCTAGCCATTTCACATTGGTTACACCAGCCTAATCTCGGGAGTTGTTAGGCTTGAAGTCATAAACAGCTCAATGCTTGGAGCACAGCGACGAGCTGCTGGCAAAACGCACGAAAGTGCTGTTTGAATGAATGCTTACGAGCCTGCTGGTGCCTACCATCGCTCAGTCAGACTGCTCTATCAAATCATAGACTTAATTATAACATAATAACACACAGAAATATGAGCCTTAGGTCATTAATATGGTCGAATCCGGAAACTATCATCTCGAAAACAAGACGTTTATTCTTTAGGTGAAATACGGAACCGTTCCGTATTTTATCTAACGGGTGGCATCCATCAGTCTAAATATTCCTGTTACATTGCACAACCTTCAATGTTATGTCATAATTAAGTAAAATTCTGGCAAATTAGGCGGCCCAAACTGTTGCATATACACTGCGTGTAATGAACGCGAGAGAAGTGACACAATTTCACCTGGTTAATATTGCCTGCTAACCTGGATTTCTTTTAGCTAAATATGCTGGTTTAAAAATATACACTTGTGTATTGATTTTAAGAAATGCATTGATGTTTATGGTTAGGTACACATTGGAGCAAGACAGTCCTTTTTCGCGAATACGCACCGCATCGATAGTATGCAACGCAGGACACGCTAGATAAACTAGTAATATCAACCATGTGTAGTTAACTAGTGATTATGATTGATTTATTGTTTTGTACATGATAAGTTTAATGCTAGCTAGCAATTTACCGTGGCTTCTTACTGCATTCGTGTAACACGCAGTCTCCTCGTGGAGTGCAATGTAATCAGGTGGTTAGAGCGTTGGACTAGTTAACTGTAAGGTTGCAAGATTGAATCCCCAAGCTGACAAGGTAAAAATCTGTCGTTCTGCCCCTGAACAAGGGAGTTAACCCACCGTTCCTAGGCCGTCATTGAAAATAACAATGTGTTCTTAACTGACTTGCCTAGTTAAATAACGGATAAATAAAGTTGTAAAAAAAAAAATCGGTGTCCAAAAAATATCGATTTCCGATTGTTATGAAAACTTGAAATCGGCCATTCCGATTAATCGGTCGACCTCTAGTGTGTGTGCGTTTGCATGTGTGTTGACTTACTGTCAAAAGCATATCTCCAGATGGCAGCGATCTTGTAGGTCCAGAAAACGTAGAGTTGCTCAACACCAAACAGTTGTTTCTCAACAGAGAAAAGAAACGATCAAAGCCTGGTAGAGTCTGGGAGGGAGGGAGGGAGGGAGGGAGGGAGGGAGGGAGGAGGGGGGGCATGTGCATTAGTGGGAAAATGCATACAACATTTCAAGATCATGGAAGAATACCCTTTTCCCAATTAATAATGTAATCATTCTAAAGTAAAGCTTTACCTGTCCAGCCTGTGTTTCATACTGGTCACAAATAAGCTCTAAAGTTAAAACATGGAGACATACAGTGTTATCTCAATACCCTTCTACAGTACACAATGTACAGACCTGTGCATGATAAAGGAGTACATCATGGACGACAAGTGGAATGGTGCTTGTCTCTCACCTACACACTTAGTTTGGTTTTTACCAAAGTTAGTAAATCCAGCAGGACACTGGCACCAGTAACTGCCAATCAGGTTTTGGCAGATTCCCCCATTTCCACATACTCCGTCTCTATTGCACTCTTCAATGTCTGAAAGAGGGAGAGAGAGATGGTGAATTAAGGGAGAGAGGATGAAAGTGTGGGATGACAAGAAAGGACATCACACACAAACATTTTACCAGTGATATTCTCAGGCTCTAATCTAAACCCAGGAAGACACAGTTTTAAACAGCCTGCGGTGTTGACGCATGTTCAATTGTCCCCACAGACGGGGAGAATTTCTATAAACTCGTTGATATCTAAATAATGTTGAGTCCAAGTGTAAGAGAGTTTAAAATGTTTCCATCTTCATCACCAAAATGGTACCTTTGATGGTGCATCTGGCTAATGTGTTGTCAAGCAGACAGTTATGTGTGTTTCTTAATCAGAGGATAATTAGTTTGAGCCAGGGACAGTAAAGCAGGAACAGTGAAGCCTGTTACACAAGGAGTAAATACCAGTTGAAACAGAATATTATGGGTCAGTCAAAATAAACAGCAGTGGATGGGACAGTCAGAAGACTCAAGAAGAATTGTGTTTCTCTCACCTACACACGGAGTTTGTCTGTCGCCAGAGTTCCTAAATCCATTGGGACACGTGCACAGGTAGCTACCCACCTGATTAAGACAGGTTCCCCATTTCCCACAAATATTTGGGAACGTAACACACTCCTCTATGTCTGAAAGAGAAAGCATTTGGTGAGGATGAAATGGAGATGGAGAGATGAGGGTGAGAATCTCTGATTATAAGGATGATACTAAAGACACAGAATTCTTACCCAAGCATTGTCGCGCAGCACCAGTAAAGTCATCAAACCCAGGATGACACAAACAGAAGTAGCTACCCTCAGTTTTGAAACAATCTGAATTGTCCCCACAGATGAGTGAGTTGTTACTACACTCGTCGATATCTAAATGACACCACATATACAGAAGAATGTTATGAGACGTGTAATGTCGTTACATGGCCATTTAAAAGCACTGGTTTTGGCTAGTCCTGCTTACATACGATTCACTCTCAAACTCAAGGTATCCATAAGAGTATTGATTCAAAGCACTATACATCAGAGGAAAATAATGTTTAAAGTTCTGACAGAGATCATATTTACGTCGAAATAAATACATGTTTTCTGAATAAAGACCCCCTTTAAAGTGGATGGTTTTAATGTTCTTGAGCAAGGTCTGGTTAATGCTGGAGAATGAACAAATGAGCCATGTATAAATTACTGATATAGGTGAATATTACTGATCAACTTAACAATACAATCATTTACAAACATTAAGTCTAAAACCTTCACGTTCAGTCTTCATCATCATCATCACAAATAGCATAAAACAAAACCCCCTTAGCTTCAGACCCACCTTCCTGTGGCGCTCCATGACCATAGTCCTTGAGAAGCTCTAAATGAAGACACAAAAGAAAGGTTGAACTGCACACATACATATAATATATATCTTTTAAACAGACTCAGTGATGATATGTTGGTCAAATAAAAAGCTGAACATTTACCGACCCAGAATCAGGAGAAATATAATTGCTCCCATGCTCTCTGACAAGTGATGAGTTAATGTCAAATGCCAGCTTGGCTTTAATTCTAAGTAATGATTTGGTAACATCATGCATATGGTAAACACAGTGAAGTATGAATAGCTCATCTTATCTAGCAACATCTTTCTCTTTAAACAGCAACCGCCCCTAAAAACCAACTTCTCATTTAGAAAACAGCCTATGTAGCATCTATATGAGTCCAAATGTATTCTTCAGTGTCAAAATTGACTCCCAAGTGTAAATAGGATCATTTGTCATAAAGTCCGTCTTTAACTGAGTTTTGTGAGATTGTGGTCGTGAATAATGCATCACAACAAAATTGAAGGTTGGGTTTGTTGAAAGGGAGTGTAATGGATGGAATTGACTGAATGGAATATTATCAAACCCATGAAAACCATGTTTGTTATACCATTCCATTTACTCTGAGACCTTCACTACACCTGCCACCTCAGGTAATTCATCCTCCTTCTCTTCTAGTTCATCTCCAGAGCTACTGGAGTACAGCTCATTCTTATGAACTCGACACCAATCTTCCTCGACACATCGTCTCCCTCATTGTTGCTAGCTTCATCGGATTCAAACTTGTAACCTACTTCCTTCCATCTCCTCATTGACCCCAACCCTGGAAATATAGTTCCGTTACAATTCTTATCGCTTTCACTGTCAGACACGATGTTCCACGCATAGACTGTAAAAAATACAGTAAAAACTAAAAACCTGTCTCCATCCCGCCATCCTGTGTGTGAATGACGCCATTATCTCTTAACGAGACAGCGTGCGCTTTCATAAAAGAAGAGGTTGTGTCTTTTTATGCAAATATCATTGATCAGTATAATAAAATAAGTCCCAAATGGAAGGGAAACAGATTGTTTGTCATCTGTAGCCTCATGATATCAGCCAAAACATGCTCAATAACACTATTGAATATGCATTCACCTGAATTATGAATAGGCCTAGGCTATATCTTGGTTGATTTACCCAGTTTATCAATAGAGATTTACCATTCAAATAAATGATTACCATTATGTTGTTATGTACAGTAAACAAAAATATAAATGCAACATGTAAAGTGTTGGTCCTATGTTTCATGAGCTGAAATAAAAGATCCCAGAAATGTTCCATATGCACAAAACGCTTATAAATATCACCACTCTCAAAACAAATGATGATTAGCAAATAAAAAAAGGGGGTTTTCTGGTTAAGCCTTCACATTTTTACAAACATATTTTATACTTTGCAAACACAAGTGGTCAAATATGTTTTTCTGCATATGACAACATTTGTGACTCCACAGATGACATTTGTGACTCCCTTTCCTCATATAATTTCAAAGCTAAATTTCCTTTCCTCGTTTCCTAGCATCCTTTCCTTTATTGTTTGCTATGCTAGCTCTCCACTACTACTGCTAGCTCTACACTACTACTACTGAATGTCACACCATCCTTCGCTCTGGCTCCCCCTCCTGTCCAGCTCAGAAGTTCGGCGTCGCCGGCCTTCTAGCTGCTGCCAAACCTGCTGTGAACAAACGCCCTTCACTCATCAACCCCGTACATGTCTCGTCATCATTACACACCTGGTTCCAATCCCCACTCTATCACTGCATATATACTCCCTCTGTCATTGTAACTGTTGCTTGTTTTCCTGAGAGGAATCTCTCCTACTATTCCCTGAGAACTTTATTATTTTGCACTTTGGGTTTCGTCCCGCTGTTATATATGGCGATTTAATAAATGTAGTAGTTCTATACCTGTGACTGCCTCCTCCTCTCTACACTTGTGACACTGCTACAATTACAGTTACTTTAACAGTACCAGCAAATCAGTGGCCCCGTGGTAGAGTCCACCCTGAGATTGGAAGGGGGAAGAAAGCCTCAATGGCGCTGGCCATGTTGTTGCAGACGCTATAATCAAATATTTGTATAACTAACCCAAGATAGAGCAGACAGAATCTTTCGTTTCCAACGGCAGCAAATTAATCATAGTTGGCAGAACAAGCCAGGTGGTTGGCAGAGTGAGATCCTATTGGCTTCGTTGATTTAACTTGCTGGATTGTAATGTACAGATTGGGGATTTAATTCATTTCAATATTAGTTTCTGCATTTGGAATGAAGGTGAGAATGTGTAACTTTATCCAAACTGGATGGGATAGCTAGCTCATGTGCATACATGATGTACTAGAAGCTAAGCTACACAGACAGGTTTTAGTTGTAAGATAACCTTGCTGCTGCTTGTTTGCAACAGCTTTCTTGGGTGGTTCCTATTCTTCTAAAGTAATGGGAAAGTTGCTTCAAAGTGCAAGAAAAAATGTTTTAAGTTCCAATGTCCAGTGACCTTGTTGCCCGTGTCGCTAACTAGGTAAGCTGATCAATCAGACAGCTACCAGCTTTCTGGTAACACAGCCTGAAACAAGCACTGCAAAAACTTGGAAAGCTGGTATCACAGTCTGATTTACCAGACTACCTAGCTAGCAACACAGGCAACAGGTTATATACAAATGTGCCAATGGTGACTGTTGGTTTCTATATTACTGTGCAACTTATTTAGCCCATTCACAAATGAAGCCTACTTCTCATAAAAATAGTCCTATCTTCTTAAAGATTTGTCACAATACTGCTGCAGAATATTAGCAAGCACTTGGGGCTCTCGAGTGGCGTAGCGGTCAAAGGCACAGCATCTCAGTGCTAGAGGTGTCCTTACAGACCCTGGTTCAATTCCAGGCTGTATCACAATTGGTCATGATTGGGAGTCCCATATGGCAGTGCACAATTGGCCCAGCGTCGTTAGGGTTTGGCTGGGGTAGGCCTTCATTGTTAATAAGAATTAGTTTTTAACTGACCTGCCTTGTTAAATAAAGGTTCAATAAGAAACATTACATCAAATCAACCACCTCCCATTCGAAGCATCTCCCACACTCCCTTTGCCTGTGACCACCACACAACACACAGCAACCACATCCCTCTTAGGGTGGCCACATTATCCTGCCTCCATCCTAAAGTTCATGTTTCAGCCCGGTAGACCAGTTCCTACAACCAGCGGTAGAGGCCGGTATGAGAGCATAGCAGACTCTACCCTTGTCCATCTGACTGAGCAGCTACTGAGATCTATCCATCAGAACACAGGTCTACCATGGTGGGCCAGTACCGTCTGTACCACCGTGGCCCTGAGGACAGTCGTAACACTGCCACTGGGAACCTATAAGGTGGTCATCCTCGCAAAGGCCTGTGTTGCATCAAGAACCAAGCATCCTATTATACAGTGTTTTTTCAGCCCTTGTTGGTGCACACACTAGTCTCAACAGGGTCAGAGTTGAGCTTGAGAAGCCCTGGAATCTCCATAGTCTAAAGTGAAGTAGCATCCTTCCTCATCTTATTTCCTTAATTTGCACAGTTGAAAGCAAATATCCAGGAAGCATCGACAAGTGGTTTCACCTATTTTGTGAACACATATGGATGCAGTTGAAGGAGAAGAGATACGAGTAGGAAGCTACATTAGACTATTGAGGTACAACCCTGGTGTAATGTATTATTTGCTAAACAATTTCAAATGTAAATGTACAGTATCCAAACAACCACAAAAGATTTTATCAGGAAAGAAGTGCTCATCCATATTGTTATGTTAAACATGATATAATCACAATGGGGAGATGTTCTCTGCTGCTCAGCATTCCACCAGAGGGAACACGAGACACTTGTTGAAACTCCCTCGTCTCCCATCGTTTTGTCTGTTATTGAAACATCCCAGGAAGATCAAGATGTTTACACACATTCTGGGGAACTATGACAGGCATTTTAAAGTCAGCCAATGCTGTGACTGGTGCAAACGTTGCTGAGCGCTTGGCCTTATTAAGCATTCTATCACACTCCTCCATCCTTCCTCAGCTGTGGGATGTTGTTTTTTTCCTGCCTCCACTTACTCCTTTTCCTCCCCTCCCCAGTGCTGCTCTCTCCCCCACTGTGTGAGAACAAGGGTCAGCATATTGCTCCCCCCTCTCACAGGCCTGACACACACACACACACTCTCTCTATTCTACTCATGTCTGTGAATGACCTTCATGAGTCATCATGAGGAAAACAGCATTTTTACTTTAATATTTGGCTGTAATACATCAAGGTCCCTGACTCTTGGAGGACTTTGAGAACTTGATTTAAAAAAAGAAGTAGTCGGTTTGAATGTTTCGTTGTCATAACTCAGAGAGAGTGCTCCCTTCTGACCAGGCTACTTGGCTACCCTGATTCACTCTACGACCTATGTCCAGTTTTGGGTTACTAATGTGTGCAGTGTAATTTTATAACTTTTGGCTGCAGGGGGTGTCTATGTTGAATCAAAGCTAATCCCCGTGTTTCTCTTTGCCTCCAGCTAAGTTGAAGACCTGAAAGTGGAGATGGCGGAGCTGGCTAAGAGGTTGCGCTACGAGATCTCAGTGCGAGCCAAGTGAAAAGGGCTGGATATAAAAACACTGCCGGTAAAGAAATGACCTTTGACCCAGGCTTATGGAGGGCTGCCTCTGGGAGCTTGGCGCCAACCTCAAGACTCTAGTCTATACATATCAACAGAAATAGAACGCACTGCCTCACTCAGTACGGAAGTGGTCAGATGATGCAGATGCTACACTACCAGTACTGTTTTGCTAGCCCAGACTGGAATATGTTCCGATATTCATCCGATAGCATTGGCGAGTATTCCACATTAGTCACCGGCTTCATCAACAAGTGCATCAATAACGTCGTCCCCACAGTAACCATATGTACATATCCCAAACAAAAGCCATGGATAACAGGCAACATCCGCCTAACGGCTAGAGCTGCCGATTTCAAGGAGCGGGACACTAATCTGGACGCTTATAAGAAATCCCATTATGCCCAACAAACAGGCAAAGTGTAAATACAGGACTAAGATTGAATCTTACCACACCGGCTCTGACTACCAGATGAGCTAAATGCTTTCTATGCTCACTTCGAGGCAAGCAATACTGAACCATGCATGAGAGTACCAGCTATTCTGGACAACTGTGTGATCACGCTCTATGTAGCCGATGTGAGTAAGACCTTTAAACATCTGGCAGGGCCAAATGGATTTCCAAGACGTGTACTCAGAGCATGTGCTCTGTGAGGCCAGTTGGACGTACTGACCAACTGGCAAGAGTCTTCACTGATATTTTCAATCTCTCCCTGGCTTAGTCTGTAATACCTGCATAGTCCCTGTGCCCAAGAAAGCCAAGGTAGCTTGCCTAAAGGGTAGCCATGATGTGCTTTGAAAGGCTGGTCATGTCTTACATCAACACTAATATCCCAGAAACCCTAGACCCACTACAATTCACATATCGCCCCAACAGATCCACAGATGATGCAATAGGCCCCTTAACAGCTTCAACCCTCAAGCCATAAGACTGCTAAACAGTCAATCAAATGGCTATCCAGACTATTTGCATTGACCCCCTTTTTTTACGATGCTGCTACTGGCCATTTATTATCTATGCATAGGCACTTACTACCTACATGTACATAATACCTCAATTACCTCGACTAACCTTTACAACCGCACATTGACTTGGTACCGGTACCGCCTGTATACAGCCTCATTACTGTTATTTTATTGTGTTACTTTTTTAAAACGTTAGTTTCTTTAATTTAGTACTGATTTTTCTTACTTACCTTTAAAAAACTCTGCATTGTTGGTTAAGGGCTTGTAAGTAAGCATTTCATGTTAGTCTACACCTGTTGTATTCGGCGCATGTGACAACATTTGATTTGATAAGCCTTGCCTTTTTGAGTTTTTCTTAAAAGAAAAATGCTCTCTTGATCTTCACTGTCAATGCAATGGTGTATGACAGCTTATGCCTGCCCATAACATAACGCCACCGGCACCATGGGGCACTCTGTTCACAACGTTGACATCAGCAAACTGCTTGCCCACACGATGCCATACATGCTGTCTGCCCGATACAGTTGAAAACAGGATTCATCCACGAAGAGCACACTTCTCCAGCATGCCAGTGGCCATCGAAGGTGCGAATTTTCCCACTGCAGTCAGGTCAAGACACTGGTGAGGACTATGAGCACACAGACGAACTTCTCTGAGACGGTTTCTGACAGTTTGTGCAGAAATTCTTCGGTTGTGCAAACCTACAGTTTCATCAGCTGTCCAGGTGACTGGTCTCAGATGATCCCGCAGGTGAAGAAGCCGCATGTGGAGCTCCTGGGCTGGCGGGTTACACGTTGTCTGCGGTTGTGAGGCCAGTTGGACGTACTGTCAAATTCTCTAAGACGATGTTGGTGGTTTATGGTAGAGAAATGAAAATTTAATTCTCTGCCAACAGCTCTGGTGTACATTCCTGCACTCAGCAATGGCAAGCTCCCTTAAAACTTGAGACATCTGTGGCATTGTGTTATGTGACAAAACTGCACATTTTAAAGTGACCTTTTATTGGCCCTGCAGATCCTGAGCCTGGGGGTGTCTGATGACGCCACTGGTAAACCTCCACACTCACCCACCTACTTAATCAATCAATAAATTCACAATCAAGGCTGTTGTATCTTCTACAAGAGACATAATCACATTTGTACTGCTTTATTCTGACTATGGAATATTTAAAATATGAATTGATTAATACTGTCATTATTTCAGTGTGGCAGACAGAGCTGACATTAGGTGGTGCTCTATGGTTCTTCAACCTGACGTTGTATGACTCCATTTGTCTCCCTGGGCGTCATCAACCTGTTCCAGAGAGGTGCGGCCCTGGTCTAACTAACACACCCTGGCTTGAGCAGCAGCTCCATTAGACACACAATAGGGAAACATTTTAGAGGAGAGCTTTGATCCACCCAGTATTCAGACCCCCCCCCCCCCTTTGTTTTACAAGAGGAAACTCCTCACCTGTTGTGCTTTCAGCTGTGTTAAACTCACAATGGATTTCAGGGGTGGAGTGTCATGTTTTAGTGTAACAAAACGTCGGCTAGAACAGAACATACTGTTAAAGAGGATCTACTGTGATATGTTTGCAAAGGATAGAAATATGAATAGGGTTGCTAAAACATTTTTATATTTACATTTTAGCAGATGCTCACATCCAGAGCGACTTACAGGAGCAATTAGGGTTCAGTTCCTTGCTCAAGGACAGACTTTTCAACCAGTCAGTTCATGGACTCAAATCAGCGACCGTTCGGTTACTGTCCCAACCGCTAGGCTACCTGGCGCCCTGGTTCAGATTTACTGTATGTGATTGACACATCTGTTTTGGATTTTTATTTGGTCATTCTGCATCCTTCACTGACCCATGAAAATACAGAATGTATTTCCCACTAGGAATGAGAACATTGAGACGTTGACCTTATTATGTCTGGTTTCTGTGTTGTCCAGTATTTTCTCTGCGGAGGAAAAAAGCATCCAGGTTCCAGAAGTATGTAACCAACTTTGTCAGAGTGATTTCTCTGGTGATGATGCCCATAGCTGCCACCGTGCCCTCAGTAAGTTTATGTGTGTGTTTGCATGCGTGCGTATAAGTTATCGTGTTCGTGCCTGTTTGTGAGTCCATCCGTGCGTGTCCATATATCTGCATGTATGCACATGCGAGTCTGCCCTATGTTAACACCCTCCCACTAGCTCTGAAACAAAATACTTCAGCCACACCTCTGTCTCCCTAACTCCAGTTGCCTCTTTGGTTTAGTTAGATCTATTCTAGTAGGGTGATGTTTCGTATGCTTTTTCAGATATGATTCTGAGGGGCTACCCATATGAATCTCGCTTCCAGTTGAATTTTATTTTATGTACGGAATTAAACCCTGCTTATTTGTCCATGCTGAATGCCAAAGATTGACACACTATCCTTTTGGCCTCCTCATTCTTCTCTAGTCTATAACTCTGTACTGGTTGACCTCCAGTTGGGTGGGACTGGGACACAATCTGCTCCTGCGCTCGCCTCGCTTCCGGAGGCTGTGCCACATTCCCTCCACGTGCTCCAATTCAGACACGGCTTACAGAGATATTGCTTCCTCCTTCGTTTCCAAATACATCAAGTCAAAACGGTTTTCCATCTCATAGTGGATAAAAGACTTTAAATCCTAAATCAACCCTAAAGCCCCTTCCCCAATTCAGCCAGTCAAGGTATTAATGATTAGCTGAATAATCACGTGTTAGCACTGGGTTGGCACAAATGCCTGCACTGTACACCCTGTATCTCTCAAAGACAAGGGTTGGTGACCACTGAACTGAGATCTAGAGTGTAGCACAATGGGTGATGGTCCATCAGAGAAAATCAGACATATCCAACACGTCCATATCTAACAAACCAAGTCAGTATCAATATATCTATGTGACTGGTGTATACTGTAACATGTATGTGCATGCTTACTTTGAAAGGCAACCACTCCCTGTTCTACCCAGGATAACTTGGTGTTGTGATTAGGGAATGTAACTGGCAATGCAACTTTGACTGACATTGTAACTGGCAAACGATGTGCAAGAAATGTATTTAAGATGACCAGCATAGTCATGGATGATCAGTAGATTTGTACTTTGAACATCCAGTGTAAATTGCACAACATGTTTATTTATTGAATGTGAATCTCATTATGTCATCCATAAATCGTTGATTATATCAGATGTGTTCAAAAAGTTGAAGTAATTGGGTTGAAGTTACTTCAGTAAAATAAAACATTATTTTGTATTAACTGTGGTGTTTTTGGTTCATTGCAAAGTCAATTTAAAATGGGGATTTAGACCAAAACTTTTATGGAGACATGGAAGTCAAAGGAGGGGATTTTGGGGGCGGGGTTGAGCTTCAACAAAATCGCTAATAAGAACTGTACAGTGCTTTACACTGTATGAGACAGCCATGGCAATACAGAATCACCACTATAAACTCAACATCAACATGTTGGTGCTTTTCGCCGTGGCGGTATCGTTGTCACTTGCGCCCGCATCTGCGGACCGTGTGCCGCGCACCTGTGGCACGTGTGAACCCAGCCTGTGCGACCCTCTACCAAAGGAGGGCTGCAAGTCTGGCACAATTTTTGACTCCTGCGGTTGTTGTTCACTTTGCGCGTACGGAGCCGGGGAACCATGTGGGGGGCGCGGAGCCACAGCCAAGCGTTGCGCCTCTGGACTGGAGTGCATAAAGAGCGAAAAGGACAGAAAGACAAAGCTCGGCGTTTGCGCCTGCAAAACCAACTACGAAGTGTGTGGCTCCGATGGGGTGACTTATAAAACTGGTTGCGACTTGAAAGTTGCCAGCCTGAAAGCGGTGAACGAGGAGAAGCCTGAAATCAAGATCTTGAATAAAGGAAAATGCTCAACAGGTGAGAATGGTGGGAACGGCAGATAACGGTCCACTTATTATATAGAGCGCAGTAGTAGTTTAGTGGACATTGAACTCTGTATATTTTGGAAAAACTGTTTTGATTTGGTGTATCACGCTACAATAATTCTCATCCATATCAAATACATTCTGACCTGATAGCCAATAGTTCACCAAGGGGCATAGACATGACATTTTGGTGTTACATGTTGGTGTCACTTTCATCTTGACTAATCTTTCCCCTTGATCAGTAAGAGGTATTATGTTTATTTTTAAGTGTGATATGCTTGCTATACGCTTTCTGGCATAATCAATAACCATTTACACAATGCAAATAATGTTAATGTATTAATCCAAATTAATTCATATATTAAACTGATTCAAAATGGTCTTGATTACTGATTACTAGACTACTGTCTAGTTACTGGATAGAAGAACTGAGAACTATGGAAGATCTGTGGCACTGTCCACTGGGTGTGGACAAGGTTCACATCATCCTCAATCTCTATAACACTTCCAAAACAACCAGATCTAATGCCAGCCACGGAACAAGCTGAAAGCCGTTGTCTCCAGTCTGCGGTGGCACTCTCTGTAGAACATATAGCCCTGAACAGACATGTCTGAGATTTTACATTTTATAAAGGAGGATGACTGTCGATCAAACAGCAGCGTCTCGCCTACAAACACACAGACAGGCCCTGTTGGTTTAAAGCAAAGCCAGCAGTGTCTAGCTCACTGAACCTTCACATGATTCATTATAACTGCATGCCGGCTCTGGATTAGGCAGGCGAAAGGGTTCAGGACGTGGAAAAAAAACTGTCTAGCTGCCAGAAAAAGTCGTGCCACACGAAAGGCCCCACATATACAACAGGGCGAGGTCAGACCACCACTTAAGCTGCACCCTTTAGGCTCTCAGACAGGTCAAGGTGAATATAACGTTAGGTTCAAATTCAAGGCCAACATTCCTCTCTCCACTCCAAGTTGTTATTGTTTTCTGCGGGTTAGTTGACTAGGCCTAGGGCTGTGGTTTCAGGGGATGATTTTGTTGACCTTACTTAACTGGTGACAGTAAATTTCACCCGGAACTCAAAACAACAGGGGCCTCTAGCTACAGTTGAAGTTGGAAGTTTACATACACTTAGGATGGAGTCATTAAAACTTGTTTTTCAACCACTCCACAAATTTCTTGTTAACAAACTATAGTTTTGGAAAGTCAGCTAGGACATCTACTTTGTGCATGACACAAGTACATTTTCCAACAATTGTTTACAGACAGATTATTTCACGTATAATTCACTGTATCACAATTCCAGTGGGTCAGAAGTTTACATACACTAAGTTGACTGTGCCTTTAAACAGCTTGGAAAATTCCAGAAAAGTATGTCCTGGCTTTAGAAGCTTTTGATAGGACAATTGACATCATTTGAGTCAATTGGAGGTGTACCTGTGGATGTATTTCAAGGCCTACCTTCAAACTCAGTGCCTCTTTGCTTGACATCATGGGAAAATCAAAAGAAATCAACAAGTCTGGTTCATCCTTGGGAGCAATTTCCAAACGCATGGAGGTACCACGTTCATCTGTACAAACAATAGTACGCAAGTATAAACACCATGGGGCCACGCAGCGTCATACCGCTCAGGAAGGAGACGCATTCTGTCTCCTAGAGAGGAGCGTACTTTGGTGCGAAAAGTGCAAATCAATCTCAGAACAACAGCAATGTGAAGATGCTGGAGGAAACAGGTACAAAAGTATCCATATCCACAGTAAAACGAGTCCTATATCGACATAACCTGAAAGGCCGCTCAGCAAGGAAGAAGCCACTGCTCCAAAATCGCCATAAAAATGCCATACTACGGTTTGCAACTGCACATGGGGACAAAGATTGTACTTTTTGGAGAAATGTCCTCTGGTCTGATGAAACAAAAATATAACTGTTTGGCCATAATGACCATCGTTATGTTTGGAGGAAAATGGGTGAGGCTTGCAAGGCGAAGAACTTCATCCCAACCATGAAGCATGGGGGTGGCAGCATCATGTTGTGGGGGTGCTTTGCTGCAGGAGGGACTGGTGCACTTCACAAAATAGATGGCATCATGAGGAGGGGGAATTATGTGGATATATTGAAGCAACATCTCAAGACATCAGTCATGAAGTTAAAGCTTGGTCGCAAATGGGTCTTCCAAATGGACAATGACCCCATGCATACTTCCAAAGTTGTGGCAAAATGGCTTAAGGACAACAAAGTCAAGGTATTGGAGTGGCCATCACGAAGCCCTGACCTCAAACCTATAGAACATTTGTGGGCAGAACTGAAAAAGCATGTGCGAGCAAGGAGGCCTACAAACCTGACTCAGTTACACCAGCTCTGTCAGGAGGAATGGGCCAAACTTCACCCAACTTATTTTGGGAAGCTTGTGGAAGGCTACCCGAAACATTTGACCCAAGTGAAACTATTAAAAGGCAATGCTACCAAGTACTAATTGAGTGTATGTAAACTTCTGACCCACTGGGAATAAAAGCTGAAATAAATCATTCTCTCTACTATTATTCTGACATTTCACATTCTTAAAATAAAGTGGTGATCCTAACTGACCAAAGACAGGGAATTTTTACGAGGATTAAATGTCAGGAATTGTGATAAACTGAGTTTAAATGTATTGGGTAAAAGTGTATGTAAACTCCTGCCTTTAACTGTATATGAGTCAGTGCTTATTTATGATCTTAATTATCATATCATATCCATTCCTTGGGTTGGAGTATAGAGCATTGAAAAGACAACATAGTCAATCTTCCATAGGTCAGCTGTTTCATCATAACATTGTTCTAAAGCAGCCCTTACTTTGCAACCCTTGTCATTCAAAGCCTATTCATCATAACTAAAATAACATTCCAGTAAAGCTACATTTCTGTCTACACTTGTGGATCGCATGTAAAGTATTACGTGCCAGAAGTGTGACGTGATGTAATTGCACAAATTATTTTCTTGACCCATAGAAATGACAGATCATTCTGTTTGAGCTAAATAGATTACCAGCTTTGTTTTTCAGAATTAATAATAGAGTTTTAATTGGTGCAAGTCAGCATAAAGCCTGTCCCAATGTTTCAAAGGCAATTACAGTAATGTCCAGGTTCACATTGAGAAACCAAACAGAGGTCATGTTCAACTAATTCTTACTGGCATGAGAAAATCGAAGGGAGAAAGTATGCTTAATATTTCACCAAATTCCTAACTAACAGAATTAACTCCAAACTCCTTGATGTGTTCCATGTTATATCAGCGTCACCACTTACTGTAAGATTCACATGAATTATTTTCTGAACGGCTAAAAGGACTGGAGCATCTGTTCATTTGTAACACGCTCACTCATTTATACAATGCATCAATCAGAACACGAACATTGAATTCCTGCTCTGACATTTCCATCCTGTACCAGCTTGTCCCAGGGGATAACACCAGAGCTCTCTCTGAGTCCGCCCAAGGTAAAAATACATGTTACAGGTTGATGTGAAGGAGATAATAAATCCACTCAATTGTCTCACTTTTTTTTCCCTTTCTTCTTCTCCTCCTCCTCTATAGCACCTGTCATTGTGACAGCCCCTGGTGAGGTCTACAATGTCACAGGCTCCCAGGTCTACCTGAGCTGCGAGGCCATTGGAATCCCCACCCCTGTGATCACCTGGAAGAAGGTACCAGAAGGTCCAACGGTGAGGTCAATAGGACATGTTCAATTGAAATTTGAATCAACACTTTTCTAGGTTATGGTACGAAAGGAAAGACAATCGCCCCATGCTTTGAGAAAACACTTCTACACAGGTATCAGAATCACTCCCATGTATAGTTTAGTATGACGGTCCAAATAACTGTACATAACTGTACATACGGTAGGTTGTTCATGTATATCCACTTCAACTGAATGTTGATTTGGGCTCTATAGTTGAGGACACAATGGATGAAAGAGATATGACCATGGAGGATATGAAGCACGTGATTGTTGACACTGAAACAATAGCACAGGACATAAGGGGTTAATATGAAAACAGATATAATCATGATGGAAATCTGGAAGTTTTGGTGGTAAACAAAAAAGTCTTCCTGCACTGAAAGAGTGTGGGTTTGAATTGATACATTTTAACATTGTAAGCATGGTTTAATTGATTCGATTAACACAAACGCCCACACTCTCACAGCTCAACAGAATGTTGCTTTGTTCGAATGGAGCCCATAGATTAGAGATTTTCCTTGACCTGTTAAATCTGACCTATTTAGCAATCAATGCCTATGTAACTGGTGTTAGGGGTTTTCCTTTAAATAGCCAGTCACACACCTTAAATAGCAGAACTTGAGGAATTAAGGGTGAGCTTAGCAACCACATTCCTCTTTCTCTTGTAGTGGAGGGGCCCCATTATTTTTTAATTACAGTAGGTAGTGGGCCTGTCATGGTCCTAATCAAATCAAATCACATTTTATTTGTCACATGCTTCATAAACAACCGGTGTAGACTATCAGTGAAATGCTTACTTTCGGGCCCTGTTTGCAAAAATGCACTAAAGTAATACTGCAAAATGTGGCAAAGCAATTAAATGTTTGTCCTGATTACAAAGTGTTGTGTTTGGGGCAAATCCAATACAACACATTACTGAGTACCGCTCTCCATATTTTCAAGCATAGTCGTGGCAGCATCATGTTATGGGTATGCTTGTAATTCTTATGGACTGGGGAGTTTTAAAGGATAAAAATTAAACAGAATGGAGCTAAGCACAGGCAAAACCCTCGAGGAAAACCTGGTTCACTGGTAGATGAATTTACTTTTCAGCAGGAAATTACCTAAAAGAGGCCAAATCTATACTTGCTTCCCAAGAAGACAGTGAATGTTTCTGAATTACAATTTTGACTTACATTTACTAGAAAATCTATGGCAAGAACTTAAAATGGTTGTCTAGCAATGATCAATAACCAATTTGACAGAGCTTGAAGAATTGAGAAAATAATAAAATGAGCAAATGTTGTACAATCCAGGTGTGGAAAGCTCTGAGAGACTGACCCAGAAAGACTCAAAGCTGTAATCACTGCCAAAGGTGCTTCTACAAAGTTTTGACTCAGGGGTGTGTAAATTTGATATTTCTGTATTTCATTTTTAATAAATTTGCAAAAATGTCTAAAAACTTGTTTTCACTTTGTCATTATGGAGCATTCTGTGTAGATGGGTGAGAAGAAAAAAAAATCTCCAGAGGGGCCCCCATGTTGAGGGTCAGCATGGCAGATATGTTGTTGTCTACCCTCACCACCTGGGGTTGGCCCATCAGGAAGTCCAGGATCCAGTTGCAGAGGGAGGTGTTTAATCCCAGGGTCTTTAGCTTAGTGATTGGATGGGACTATGGTGTTGAACGCTGAGCTGTTAGAGTGAAGGTGATGACTATGCCCGGGTTAGGTCCTATCTACTGTAGAGGACTTAGAGCCTGGAGAAAGTCATGTCCGGGCCTCCTGAAGAACAGTTTTCAGCTTGCCTCAAAATCCCCTCAGATAGGGAGGGAGAGGGGAAGAGGGAGGAAAAGAATGGGAAAGGGGAGAGAGGGAGATACAATTGAGGGGGAAGAGTAGGAGACGGAGACAGAACTGATGAGTGAGAGACGGGGAGAGAGAGTGAAGGAGAGAGAAAGGCCAAAATATGTTACAACATTTACATTTGACTAATTTAGCAGGTGCGCTCTTATCCAGAGTGCATACCTTTTCATACTGACGCCCCCGTGGGAATCAAACCCACAACCACCCTGGCATTTCTCTCTGGAATTAAGTGACCTTCAATGTCTTCGACACACAAAAACAGGCCAAACTCACCTTCAGCTGGTTCTCACACTTCGTCTCTTTGAGGGGAGAGAGAGGAAAAACATGTCAGTGAGGCTCGATAAAATACAACTGAAGATATATGGTTTGGATCCAACAGAACACGTCATGTGTTAGTTATATCCATCTTTCCATACCAAGACTTTCTTGTGGCCCACTGATTTCCCAGATGAGCCTTTGCTTTCTTTGCTTATGTCATGTGTTTTTATAGCTGTAAATGTCAGTGTCTGAGCTTAGGTCATATAAAGAGAACGTGATTTTAGATGACTTGAAATAACATTGGGCAATTTACCGAAACCTACTATAACATGATTAAGTTGGTTGCCTCGTGAAGTGTTTTAGCTGAAGCGTCAAATGTTTTCCGTTTCACAGCTGCACGCACACTGTGTGTTTTTAATGAGTTGATTTGATTAGTAAGTTATTACATTAACGGTTGTTTTCCCAGGTCACCAGCGGAAAACAGAGAATGGAGCTGCTTCCAGGAGACAGAGACAACCTAGCCATTCAGACCCGTGGAGGACCTGAGAAACATGAGGTCACCGGCTGGGTCCTGGTGAGTCCAACCAGCCCACACACACATAAACATACAGATATGCACACTACTTGAAATATTTTTGCTGTCATACTGACTTGTGGATCTTCCCCCACAGACACAAATCAGTCAAATACCTCAAAGACCACACAGAGTTAATAAAGGGAAAATTAAAGCATAGGGTGGAAGAGTTACTATGTATTAGATAGCTGACATTCCATTATTTATGCAATTTATTTATAATTATAAACTAGGTATTTCGAGCCCTGAATGCTGATTGGCTTAAAGCAGTGGTATACCACGGGTATGAGAAGAAGAAAAAATTACTGTTCAAATGACGTTGCTAATCAGTTTATAATATCAATAAGGCACCTCGGGGGTTTGTGGTATATGGCTGATATACCACGGCTAAGGGGTGTATCCAGGCACTCCGCGTTGCATCATGCTTAAGAACAGCCCTTAGCCATAGTATATTTGCCATATACCACACCCCCTCATGTCATATTGCTTAAATATTACCTGAGGCATATTCCAAAGTTGTCTATTAACGCTCCTCATTGACTTGTTCTGTTCAGAGCCTCTACATAACAGAGAGTTGAATAGAAATTAAACTCCTTCTTCAATGTCTCAGTAAAGGAACAGAAGACATTGGTGGGCCCTGTTCAGTGGTTAGACCTATATCTATCTCTTCTTCCGTCTCTTTTCACTCTCGCTATTCTGCTCCCCTGCTGTCAAACATCAAATTCTCTCAATTTCTTGATCTCATTTCAGAGTATTTATCTTCCACAATGATTCGTTGCCATGTTTTCTTAATTTGCCATCTTCCACTGTATATGTTTGTAGTTGTGAGAAGTAAACGTCTAAACATCTACACAGGTGCAAGCCGGCACTGGACAGCAGTTATACAACTGCAAACAATCCTGAACACTTGAAATGGCGCCCGTGCTCTGTCGAAATGAGCCGAGTTTGCATGGAAGGGGAAGTTTGAGGCTGTGTTTGTGTCCCCTTGCAGCTGCTTGTTTACCACAGACCACATCATGTGTTCTGCTAAAAATCACATTGAGGTTTAATAACCACCGTCGCTATGCTTTTCAGATCTCGCCGCTCACCAAGGAAGAGGCGGGTTCGTACGAGTGTCACGCTGTCAACGCCAAGGGAGAGGCCTCAGCGGTGGGCACCATTCACGTGGTGGAGTCCATCGATGACATCCCTGTCAAGAAAGGTACTGAAGCACCCCTGTCCTATTGCACACACATTTCTACTTTGTTTCATGTTAAATCTAGACCCACACAACATGGCACCAAAAGGCATGTCTACCCTTTATACATTGATTTTGTCTCTTCAGGTTTGCATGATGCTGTGTCTGTACATGTGCGTCCTTGTATGCGTAAATTTTGTGTGTGTGTGTCTGTGCATGTATGCGTACATTCAATGTGTGTGTGACTTCTAGCCCGTGGTGACCATCCCGTCCTGACATGTTTAGGAGTGCCTGCTTTGCTTTTGGCTCGGCCCACGTCACTTGGCTCTCGACAGGGCTAGATGGTTGCCTCGACAAGGCAGCACGTGTCACTGGGGTTGACACATGCAATTTATTGACCTGCCTTTAAAGCTTTGCTCCATGGGAAAGAACCTGGATGTTTGAGTGAAAACCCCATCACAATAACAAGGTTAGCTCTACCTTTAGGTGATCTCCCATCCCTGGTGGTCTGTGATGATGGATGCTATTCAAAACAACAAATCCTTTCCAAGGCACAC